>NC_056076.1:16638911-16942328 GCF_016772045.2 Ovis aries | reverse complement strand
TGATCTTTGTTATCTCTTTCCTACAACTGACTTCATACTTAATTTGTGCTTTTTATACTCCCTTGAGATGCAAAGGTAGGTTGTTTATTTTGGATTTTTCTTTTTTATGAATAAAGACACTTATTGCTATAAACTTTCCTTTATAACTTTTTTCCTGCCAATTCCCATAAGTTTTTCTTATGTTGTGTTTCCAAATTCACTTTCCTCAAAATACTTTTTTCTCTCTCTCTCTTTTGATTTCTTCTTCGACCTATTGGTTGTTTTAAAACACATTGTTTAATATCCACATATTTGGGATTTTTCCACTTTTTCTTCTTGTAATTGACTTCAAATTTCATACTATTGTGATCAGAAAAGAAGCTTGGCACAATTTCAATTTTCTTAAATTTATTAAGAATTGTTTTGTGCATAGCATGTTATCTATCCTGAAAAATGTACAATATGCTCTTGAAAAGAATGAATATTCTACTTCTATTTAATGAAATGCTCTGTACATAGCTATTAGGGCCATCTTGTCTAATGTGCGTTTTAAGTCCAATGTTTCTTTCTGATTTTCCATATGGATGATCTATCCATTCTTGAAACTCAGGTATTAAAGTTCCCTAGTATTGTACTGTTATCTATTTATTCCTTCAAATAAGTTAATATTTACTTTATACATATACATATACACATATACATATACATATATATACATATATATATATATATACTCCTATGGTAAAATAGCAGCAGCAGCATGGTAAGTATATACGTATTTACACATGCTATATATTGTTGTTGAATTTATCTATTTATCATTATCAGTGGTCTTCTTTGACACTTAATACAGTCTTAGGCTTAAAGTATATTTTTACTGATGTAAGTACAACTACTTACATGATTTCATTAAAAGTAGGTGACACAACTCTGGCCAATGAGACAGAAGATGATATCTGATAGGCAATGTGTGGGGGCATTTTTCTTGCTCTTAAAAGGGTAAAATACAAAAAAAAATATGGGAAAGGAAAAGTCATCATTAAATACACACAAATATATTTTTGAGTGAGCAAGTACCCAAAAGTATTGCTGGTACAAAGTATCCTATTTGCCCAACCTTTGGCTAATGTGAGAATTTTTCTTCTCTATATAAACTTTAGAATCATTTTGTCAATATCTGCAAAATTCTAGAATTTTGATTAGGATTTCATTGAATCTATTGAACAAGTTGGGAAGAATTAATATCTTTAAAATATTGTGTCTTCATATCTATGAACATGAAATATCACTGCATTAATTCTTTCATTTTGTTCATCAGAGCTTTGCATGTTTCCTTACATAGGCCTTGTCCATATTTTGTTAGATTTATACTTTAGTATTTCGTTTTGGAGGGTTCTAATGTAAATGATATTGTATCTTTAACATTCCACTTATTCTACTTTGCATGTATGCTAAGTCACTTCAGTCATGTCCAACTCTGTGTAACCCTATGGACTGTAGCCAACCAGGCTCCTCTGCCCATGGGATTCTCCAGGCAAGAGTACTGGAGTGGGTTGCCATCCCCTTCTCCAAGGGATCTATATAACCCAGGGGTTGAATCTGCAACTCTTATGACTCCCACATTGGTAGGAGGGTTCTCTACCACTTGCACCACCTGGGAAGCTCTTTACATTCCACTTATTCTTTGCTGTTATACAGACAAGTGGTTATCTTTTATATAGGAATCATATCCTACAACTTTGTAATAGTGCCTATTAGTTCTAGGAGTTGTTTTGTTATTGTTACTAATGACTCTTCACATTGACAGATGGTTCATGTCATCTGTGAAAAAGTAGTTTTATTTCTTCCTTCCCAATCTATATAAACCTTTTATTTTCTTTTCGTGTTTATTGTATTAGCTTCAATTACCACAAGGAGTAGTGAGGGAGAATATGTTACTTTTTTTCTGTTCTTTGTGGGAAAGCTTTGAGTTTATCATCATTTTAGTATAATGTTAGTGATAGAATTTTTGAGGAAGTCTTCCTCTAGTCCTAACTTACTGAGTCTAACTTCATACTTCTAGCTGAATTACAAATTCAGAGCAGTGAAAAAAGTGACTAGATTATTTTCAAAGCTAACACAGTTCATGAACTCAGAAATCCCCATGATTTGAAGCATCTAACAACCAACTCTTGTTTCTGACTTCACAACCAGCTAATGAGCCAAAGCTCTGATCTATTTACCTCACTTGTATTGTCATAAGTTAGGACCTTGATTTCTGGTCTCCTGCATTTTCTGAAACAAAAGGCCCTGTTCTTCCTCAGAAGTCATCTGATCAAAAATTTATGGCTACTGGAAATTCTAGTTTCTTCCAAATTCCTGAGATATCTTGACATATTACTCATGCATATTCATAATCTCTAGCAATCGAAAATTCACTTGTTATTGTTCAGTCATTCAGTCATGTTCCACTCTTTGTGACAGATGGTGAAACAATGGAGACAGTGATAGACTGTAGCACACCAGGCTTCCCTGTCTTTCACCATTTGCCAGAGCTTGCTCAAACTCATGTACATTGTGTTGGGGATGCCATTCAACCATCTCATCCTCTATTATGCCCTTCTCCTGCCTCCTATTTTTCCCAGCATCAGGGACCTTTCCAATGAGTCAGCTCGTTACATCAAATGGCCAAAATATTGGAGTTTCAGCTTCAGCATCATTCTTTCCAGTGAATATTCAGGATTGATTTCCTTTAGGATTGACTGGTTTGGTCTCCTTACAGTCCAAGGGACTCTTAAGAGTCTTCTCCAACATCACAGTTTGAAATCATCAGTTCTTTGGCCCTCAGCCTTCTTTACGGTTCAACTTTCACATCCATAACATGACTACTGGAAAAACTATAGCTTTGACTATAGGAACCTTTGTTGGCAAAGTAATGTCTCTGCTTTTTAACATGCTGTCTAGTTTGGTCATAACTTTCCTTCCAAGGAGCAAGCATCTTTTAATTTAATGGCTACAATCATGGTCCACAGTGATTTTGGAGCCCAAGAAAATAAAGTCTATCACTGCCTCCATTGTTTCACCATCTGTATACCATGAAGCAATGGAACAAGACATTATTATCCTAGATTTTTTGAGTGTCGAGTTTTAAGCCAGCTTTTTCACTCTCTTCTTTCACTTTTATCAAGAGGCTCTTTAGTTCCTCTTCACTTTCTGCCACAAGAGTCATATCATCTGCATATATGAAGTCATTGATATTTCTCCTGGCAATCTTGATCCAGCTTGTGTTTCATCCAGCCCAGAATTCTGCATAATATATTCTCCATATTAGTTAAATAAACAGGGTGACAATATACAGTTTTGATGTACTCCTTCCCCAATTTTGAACTAGTCTGTTGTCCTATGTTCAATTCTAACTGTTGCTTCTTGATCTGCATACAGGGTTCTCAGGAGGCACATAAGGTGGTCCAGATTTCCCATCTCTTCAAGAATTTTCCACAGAGAGTGGTCCCGAAGTGGCAGAGGAATAGGATGGGTAGACCACTTTCTCCCCAACAAATTCATCAAAGTTTGAATGTTGAGCAACTTCTACAAAACAACTTCTGAATGCTGACAGAGAACACTAGGCACCCAGAAAGACAGCCCATTCTCTTCAAAAGGAGGTAGGACAAAACATAAAAGACAGCAACAGAGACAAAAGATTTAGGGATGGAGACCCGTTCTGGGGAGGGAATTGTGAAGGAGGAGATGGTCCCCACACAGTGGGAAACCCTCTCACAGCTAGGTCTGTAAGGAGTTTTGGCATCTCAGAGAGCAACATAATTGGGAGGAAAATAAAACAAAACACCATAGAACACATGCCTAACTGCAACTCCCAGCAGAGAAGTATCCCAGACCCTTGCATCTGCCACCAGCGAGTGGGTGCTGGGCAGGGAGGTGTGGTGCATCATCGGTCCTCAGGGTAAGGACCAGGCCTGAATGTCCTAAGGACAATCTGAGGGAGCTAACATGAGATAGCAACCCAAACTGTGGGATCGCCAGAGAGACTAAAAAAAAAAAAAAAAAAAGAAAAAAGACCTGTCCTGCGGAAGGCTCTAATGCACAACCTGGCATGCTCACAGAACAAAGGACTGAGTGAATATCAAAGGAGAGCCAGTCGGATTTGTATAGGCCCCTCTCCCACAGAGGCAGAGAGGCAGACCTGTGACAGCCAGAGCAGGAAGGCGAGGGGCTGCTACAATCTTGGCCACAGAGATGGCATCTTCCACCAAACTATGAGCAGGCTCCCAGTTGCTAGCCACTTCTCCCTGGGATCCTGAATGGCTGACATCTGCCAGGAGTGTCACAACCTGAGATCAGCTCTCCAGAGGATACACACAGCACACCTGAGATGGTGCTCTTGCTGTACACCCCGGAAACCAACTGGCTGGGAACAGAGAGTTGATTAAGACACATGGCCCACCTAGGACAGTGTGCTCACCAAGCATCCGCTCGCCTGAGCTGCTCTGACTTGGGAAGGGCACAAAACACACAGCCCAACCCAATCTGTGCCCTTGTGGAGTACCCAAAAACCTGAGAGGCAACATCTGGGAAGTGCACAAAACGTAGGACCCACTTGGGACAGTGCCCTTGCAGAGAACCCTGCAGTATGATCAGTGTAGACCTGGGAAGCACACACTGCCTTGATCTGTGACTAACCCAGTGTGTTCCATAAACTGTGAGCTCTCCCAGCACATGCCAAGGGTATTTGTAGTGTTCCTCTGTCTCCACAACTCAACTGAACAAGTGAGCCTAAATAAGTGAGCACCTTCGCCCCCTTGTTTCAGGGTGGAAAATAGACGCTGTAGAGACTTGCAAACAGAGGAAGCCAAAATAAACAAAGAAGAGGAAATCACTCAAGAAATGATAGGTGCAACAGATTAAAGCCCTCCAGTTAATATTGACTGTGCATTGGAGGGGACCTATAGACATCGAGAACCAGTTGAAGCTGGAACTAGAAATTATCTGAAACTGAACTGACCCTACACTGCACAAAACAGCTCCAGAGAAATTCTCAGATGTATTTTTAATAATCAGTCCATTCAGTTCAGTTCAGTTGCTCAGTCGTTTCTGAATATTTGTGACCGTACCCACCGCCCCCCCGCCCCGCCCACCCAGCCCCATGAATCACAGCATGCCAGGCTTCCCTGTCCATCTCCAACTCCTGGAGTTCACTCAGACTCATGTTCATCAAGTCGGTGATGTCATCCAGCCATCTCATCCTATCATCCACTTCTCCTCCTGCCCCTAATCCCTCACAGCTTCAGAGTCTTTTCCAATGAGTCAACTCTTCACATGAGGTGGCCAAAGTATTGTTGTTTCAGCTTCAGCATCAGTCCTTCCAATGAACACCCAGGACTGATCTCCTTTAGAATGGGCTGGTTGGATCTCCTTGCAGTCCAAGGGACTCTCAAGAGTCTTCTCCAACACCACAGTTCAAAAGCATCAATTCTTTAGCACTCACCTTTCTTCACAGTCCAACTCTCACATCCATACATGACCACTGGAAAAACCATAGCCTTGACTAGATGGACCTTTGCTGGCTAAGTAATGTCTCTGCTTTTCAACATGCTATCCAGATTGGTCATAACTTTCCTTTCAAGGAGTAAATGTCTTTTAATTTCATGGCTGCAATCACCATCTGCAGTGATTTTGGAGCCCCCCCAAAATAAAATCTGACACTGTTTCCACTGTTTCCCCATTGATTTCCCATAAAGTGATGGGACCAGATGCCATGATCTTAGTTTTCTGAATGTTGAGATTAAAGCTAACTTTTTCACTCTCCTCTTTCACTTTCATCAAGAGGCTTTTTAGTTCCTCTTCACTTTTTGCAATAAGGGTGATGTCATCTGCATATCTGAGCTGATTGATATTTCTCCCAGCAATCTTGATTCCAGCTTTTGCTTCTTCCAGCCCGGTGTTTCTCATGATGTACTCTGCATATAAGTTAAATAAGCAGGGTGGCAATATACAGATTTGATGTACTCCTTTTCCTATTTGGAACCAGTCTGTTGCTCCATGTTCAGTTCTAACTGTTGCTTCCTGACCTGCATATAGGTTTTATTATCAATTTTTAACTTTTTTAAGTTCTTAATTACTCTTAATTTTTATTTCTATAACTTACTACTTTTTTGTAAAAAAAAACACCTTATTTTAAAAACAAATTTCATATAAATATATATATTAATTTTTATGATTGATTTTGTTTTGTATTTCTTATAGTGTAATTTTGAGAGTCTAACCTCTCTTCTAGATTTTTAATCTTTGCTTTTTGGTATTACTTATCAATTTTATACCTTTAATAATCTAATCTTCACAGTTTATTTTCACTTAAGGGTTTGATTACTGGCTTGATTGTTGTTTCCCCTTTTGACACTCCCTTTTCTCCCACAGGCCACTTCTATCTCATTCCTCCCCCTTATCTTCTCCACTTAACTCTGTGAATGTCTCTGGTTGTTCTAGGCTGTGGGGAACACTAATGGAACTGATTACTGGCTAGATTGGTCTCTCCCCTTTTCACTCCCCATTTTCTCCTCCTGGTCACCTCTATCTTCCTCCTCCTTCTTCTCTTCCCTATGTAACTCTGTGAATCTCTTTGGGTGTCCCCTGCTGTGGAGGATTGTTTCACCATTAACCTAGATGTTTTATCCTCTGTGGTGTATGCATGGAGAAGACTTGATTCTACTGTAAGAGAATGACTGAAAGCCAGAGGCAGGAGGCCTAACTTCAAAACTTGAGAACATTAAAGAACTCATGATTCCAGGGACCATTAACAGATAAGACTTCACCCAAAAGTCTTCATACCTATACTGAAACCAAGCTCCACTCAAGAGTCAGCAAATTCCTGTTAAGACATACCAGGCTAATTCTCCAGAAAAACAGGAAAACACACCTGAATATTAAAATACAGGCTACCCAAAGCCATGACAAACCCACAGACACCCCAAAACTCGCTACTCTACCCTTCATTGAACTCCAGAGAGAATAGATCCAACTCCATCTACCAGAACACAGATGCAAGCTCCACCAACCAGGATACCTTGATAAGCCACTAGTCCAACCCCACCCACAGGGTGCAGATTTTGCAACAAAGGGGAGCCATGAACTACCTGCCTACAGAAGAGGCCACCCCAAACACAGCAATCTAAACAAAATGAAAAGGCAGATAAATATTCAACGGGTAAAGAAACATGATAAATACCCTCCAAACCAAACAAAAGAGGAAGAGATAGGGAACTTATCTGAAAAAAAAAAAAAAATTGACAATAATGATAGTAAAGATGATCCAAAATCTTGAAAACAAAACAGAGTTACAGATGAATAGATTAGAGACAAAGATTGAGGATATACAAGAAATGATTAACAGGAATCTAGAAAAAATAAAGAAGAGTAAATTAATAATGAATAATGCAATAACTGAGATCAAAAGCATTCTGGAGTGAAACAACAGTAGAATAACTGAGGCAGAAGAGAGGATAAGTGAGGTAGAAAATAGAATGGTGGAAATAAATGAAGCAGACAGTAAAAAAGAATTAAAAGAAATGAGGACAACCTAAGAGACCTCTAGGACAATATTACATGCCCCAACATTTGAATCATAGGTGTACCAGAAGAAGACAAAAACAAAGGGCATGAGAAAATACTTGTGGGGATAATAGTCGAAATCTTCCCTAAAATGGGAAAGGAAATAGCCACCCAAGTCCAAGAAATCCAGAGAGTCTAAAACAGGATAAACGCAAGGCAAAACACCCCAAGATGCATATAAATTAAACTAGTGAAGATTAAACAGATACAGCAAATATTAGAAGCAGCAAGGGAAAAGCAACAAATAACCTACATGGAGATCCCCATAGGTAAAAACAGCTGATCTTTCAATAGAAACTCTTCAGGCAAGAAGACAATGGCAGGGCATATTTAAAGTGATGAAAGAGAAAAACCTACAATCCAGAAAAACCTATACCTAGCAAGGATCTCATTCAGATATGAAGGAGAAATCAAAAGCTTTACAGAGAAGCAAAACCTGAGACAATTCAGCACCACCAAACCAGCTCTTCAACAAATGCTAAAAAGTTTTCTCTAGACAGGAGATCAGCCCTGGGATTTCTTTGGAAAGAATGATGCTAAAGCTGAAACTCCAGTACTTTGGCCGCCTCATGCGAAGAGTTGACTCATTGGAAAAGACTCTGATGCTGGGAGGGATTGGGGGCAGGAGGAGAAGGGGATGACAGAGGATGAGATGGCTGGGTGGCATCACGGACTCGATGGACGTGAGTCTGAGTGAACTCTGGGAGTTGATGATGGACAGGGAGGCCTGGCATGCTGTGATTCATGGGGTCTCAAAGAGTCGGACATGACTGAGTGACTGAACTGAACTGAACTGAGACAGGAAACCCAGAAAAGGTTTATAAAATCAAACCCAAAGCAACAAAGTAAATGGCAATGGGTCATGCTGCTGCTGCTAATTCACTTGAGTCATGTCCGACTGTGTGAACCCATAGATGGCAGCCCACCAAGCTCCCTCGTCTCTGGGGTTCTCCAGGCAAAAACACTGAAGTGGGTTGCCATTTCCTTCTCCAATGCATGAAAGTGAAACGTGAAAGGGAAGTCACTCAGTCGTATCCCACTCTTCGACCCCATGGACCTCAGCCTACCAGGCTCCTCTGTCCATGGGATTTTCCAGGCAAGAGTATGGAGTGGAGTGCCATCGTCTTCTCCACAATGGGATCATTCTTATCAATAATTATGTTAAATGTAGATGTGTTGAATTCTCCAACCAAAAGACAAAGACTGGCTGAATGGACACAAAAGCAAGACCCTTATATATTCTGTCTACAAGAGACCCATCTCAAACAAAGGGACACATACGGACTGAAAGTGAAGGTCAGGAAAAGGTTATTTGATGCAAATGGAGACCAAAAGAAAGCAGGAGTAGCAATCTTCATATCAGATAAAATGAACTTTGAAATAAAGATTGTGAAAAGGGACAAAGAAGGACACTACATAATGATCAAAGGATGAATCCAAGAAGAAGATATAAGAATTATAAATATATATGCACCCAACATAGGAGCACTGCAATATGTAAGGCAAATGCTAACAAGTATGAAAGGGGAAATTAATAGTAACACAATAATAGTGGGAGACTTTAGTACCCTGCTCACACCTATGGATCAGTCAGTTCAGTTCAGTTCAGTCTCTCAGTCGTGTGCAACTTTTGATCCCAAGAATCACAGCATGCCAGGCCTCCCTGTCCATCACCAACTCCCGGAGTTCACTCAGACTCATGTCCATCAAGTCAGTGATTCCATCCAGCCATCTCATCCTCTGTCGTCCCCTTTTCCTCCTGCTCCCAATCCCTCCCAGCATCAGAGTCTTTTCCAATGAGTCAACCCTTCACATTAGGTGGCCAAAGTACTGGAGCTTTAGCTTCAGCTTTGTTCCCTTCAAAGAAATCCCAGAACTGATCTCCTTCAGAATGGACTGGTTGGATCTCCTTGCAGTCCAAGGGACTCTCAAGAGTCTTCTCCAACACTACAGTTCAAAAGCATCAATTCTTCGGCGCTCAGGCTTCTTCACAGTCCAACTCTCACATCCATACATGACCACAGGAAAAACCATAGCCTTGACTAGATGGACCTTTGTTGGCAAAGTAATGTCTCTGCTTTTGAATATACTATCTAGGTTGGTCATAACTTTTCTTCCAAGGAGTAAGCGTCTTTTAATTTCATGGCTGCAATCACCATCTGCAGTGACTTTGGAGCCCCCCAAAATAAAGTCTGACACTGTTTCCCCATCTATTTGCCATGAAGTGATGGGACTAGATGCCATGATCTTAGTTTTCTGAATGTTGAGCTTTAAGCCAACTTTTTCACTCTCCTCTTTCACTCCCATCAAGAGGCTTTTTAGTTCCTCTTCACTTTCTGCCATAAGGGTGATGTCATCTGCATACCTTAGGTTATTGATATTTCTCCCGGCAATCTTGATTCCAGCTTGTGCTTCTTCCAGCCCAGTGTTTCTCATGATGTACTCTGCGTATAAGTTAAATAAGCAGGGTGACAATATACTGCCTTAACGTACTGCTTTTCCTATTTCAAAACATGTTGTTCCATGTTCAGTTCTAATTGTTGCTTCCTGACCTGCATATAGGTTTCTTGAGAGGCAGATCAAGTGCTCTGGTATTCCCATTTCTTTCATAATTTTCCACAGTTTATTGTGATCCACACAGTCAAAGGCTTTGGCATAGACAACAAAGCAGAAATATATGTTTTTCTGGAACTCTCTTGCTTTTTTTGATGATCCAATGGATGTTGGCAATTTGATCTCTGGTTGCTCTGACTTTTGTAAAACCAGCTTGAACCTATGGATAGATCAACCAAAAAGAAAATTATCAAGGATACACAAGCTTTAAATGATACAATGGACCAATTACACCCAACTGGTATCTAGAAAGCATTTTGGCCCAAAACAAAAAATTTCACCTTTTCCTCAAATGCACAAGAAACATTCCCAAGGATGAATCATATCCTGGGCCATAATTCTAACCTTGGTAAATTTAAAAATTACAATCGTTTCAGGCATCTTCTCTGATCACAATGCAGTAACTTCACATGTCAACTACAGGGGTTAAAAAAAGGTATTAAAATATAAACGTATGGGTGCTAAACAACACACTTTTGAATAATCAAAAGACTATGGAAGAAATAAAAAAGAAATTAAAATATTCATAGAAACAAATGGAAATAAAAACACAACAACCCATAACCTATGAGAGTAAGTAAAAGCAATCTTAAGAGAAAGGTTCATAGCAATACAAATTTACCTCAAGAAACAAAAGAAACATCAAATAAGTAATCTAAATTTACACTTAAAGTAACTATAAAAAGAAGAAATGAAGAACCCCAAAGTTAGTAGAAGGAAAAAAGAAAAAAAGAAAATCAGAGTGGAAATAAGTGAAAAAGAAACAAAGGAGACTATAGCAAAAACAAAAAGAGACTAAAAGCTGGTTCTTTGAGAAGATAAATACAATAGTCAAACCATTAGCCAGACTCATCAAGAAAGAAAAAAAGAAGAATAAAATAAGTAAAATTAGAAATGAAAATGGAGAAATCATAACAGACAATACTGAAATACAAAGAATGCTAAGGGACTACTATCAGCAACTATATGCCAAAAAAATGCAAGAAATGGATGAATTCTTAAAGAAGTAGAACCCTACAAAACTGAACCAGGAAGAACCAGAAAATTTTAACAGATCCATCAGTAGCATGGAAATTGAAACTGCAGTCAAAAACCTTCAACAAACAAAAGCCAAGGACCAGATGTCTTCACAGGTGAATTCTAACAAAAATTTAGAGAAGAGCTAACACCTATTCCACTCAAACTCTTCCAGAAAATTGCAGAGCAAGGCAAACTCCTAAACTCATCTATGAGGCCACCATTACCCTAATTCAAAACCAGACAAAGATGCCACCAAAAAAAAAAAGAAAACTGTAGGCCAATATCACTGATGAACATAGATGCAAAAATCCTCAACAAAATTCTAGCAAGCAGAACCCAATAGCATATTTAAAAAGATCATACATAATGACCAACTGGGCTTTACCCCAAGAATGCAAGGATTTTTCAATATTTGAAATTTAATCAATGTGATTCACCACGTTAACAATTTGAAGGACAAAAACTATATGATTATCTCAATAAATGTAGAGAAAGCTTTAACAAAATTCAGCACCCACTTATGATAAAACTCTCCAGAAAGCAGGGATAGAAGGAACATATCTCAACATAATAAGAGTCATCTACAATAAACCCACAGCAAACCTTATCTTCAATGGCGAAAAGTTGAAAGCATTTCCTCTAAAGTCAGGAACAAGACAAAGGTGCCCACTCTCATCACTACTATTCAACATAGTTTTGGAAGTTTTAGCCTCAGCAATCAGAGAAGAACAATAAATAAAGGGAATCCAGATTGGAAAAGAAGAATTAACACTCTCACTGTTTGCAGATGACATGATCCTCTACATAGAAAACTGCAAAGACACAACCAGAAAACTACTAGAGCTAATCAATGAATATAGTAAAGTTGCAGGATATATAATTAATACACAGAAAGCCCTTGCATTCCTATATACTAACAATGAGTAAAAGGAAACTGATATTAAGGAAACAATAACAGTCACCATTTCAACGAAAATAATAAAGTGCTTATGAATAAATGTACTTAAATAAATAAAAGACCTATATATAGAAAATTATAAAACACTGATAAAAATATCAAAGATGACATAAATAGGTGGAGAAACATACCATGTTCATGGATCAGAAGAATCAATATAGTGAAAATGAGTATACTACCAAAGCAGTCTATATATTCAATGCAATCCCTATCAAGCTACCAAATGTATTTTCCACAGAACTAGAACAAATAATTTCACAATTTGTATAGAAACACAAAAAAAACCTTGAATAGCGAATGCAATCTTGAGAATGAAGAATGGAACTGGAGAAATCAACTTGCCTGACTTTGGACTATACTACAAAGCTACAGTTATCAGGATTGTGTGGTACTGGCAAAAAAAAAAAAAAAAAAAAAAAAAAAAACCGAAATGTAGAGGAATGGAACAACATAGAAATCCCAGAAAGAAATCCATGCATCTATGGGCACAATATTTTTTATAAAGAAGGCAAAAATACACAGTGGAGAAAAGATAATCACTTTAAAAAGTCATGCTGGGAAAACTGGTCAAACATTTGTAATAGAAAGAAATTAGAACACTTTCTAACACCATACACAAAAATAAATTTAAAATGGATTAATGATCTAAATGCAACAACAGAAACTGTAAAATTCCTACAGGGAAACATAGGCAGAACACTCTCTGACATAAATCACAGCAAGATCCTCTACGACCCACTTCCCAGAGTAATGGAAATAAAAACAAAAATAAACAAATGAGACCTAATTAAACTTAAGAGCTTTTGCACAATGAAGGAAACTATAAGAAAGGTGAAAAGACAGCCTTCAGAATGAGAGAAAATAATAGCAAATGAAGCAACTGACAAAGAATTAATCTCAAAATATACAAGCAGCACACACATCTCAATACCAGAAAAATAAATGACCCAATCAAAAACTGAGCCAAAGAACTAAACAGACATTTCTCCATTGAAGGCATACAGATGGCTAACAAACACAAGAAAAGATGCTCAACATCACTCATTATCAGAGAAATGCAAATCAAAACCACAATGAGGTACCAGCTCACTCCAGTCAGAATGACTACCATCACAAAGTCTAGAAAAAATAAATGCTGGGGAGGGTGTGGAGAAAAGGGAACCCTCTTAAACTGTTGGTGGGATTGCAGACTAGTATAGCGATTTTGGAGAACAGTGTGGAAATTCCTTAAAAAAACTGGGACTAGAACTGCCATAAGACCCAGCAATGCCACTGCTGGGCATACACACCAAGGAAACCAGAATCGAAAGAGACACATGTACCCCAGTGTTCATCACAGTGCTACATGGAAGCAACCTAGATGTCAATCGGCAGACTAATGGATAAGAAAGCTGTGGTACATATATAGAATTGAATATTACTCAACTATTAAAAAAATGCATTTGGGTCCATTTTAATGAGGTGGATGAAACTGGAACCTATTATACAGAGTGAAGTAAGTCAGAAAGAAAAACACCAATACAGAATATTGATCTATATATATGGAATAGATGGGGAAACAGTGGAAACAGTGTCAGATTTATTTTTGGGGGGCTCCAAAATCACTGCAGATGGTGATTGCAGCCATGAAATTAAAAGACACTTACTCATTGAAAGAAAAGTTATGACCAACCTAGATAGCATATTCAAAAGCAGAGACATTACTTTGCTGACTAAGGTCCGTCTAGTCAAGGCTATGGTTTTTCCTGTGGTCATGTATGGATGTGAGAGTTGGACTGTGAAGAAGCCTGAGCGCCAAGGAATTTATGCTTTTGAACTGTGGTGTTGGAGAAGACTCTTGAGAGTCCCTTGGACTGCAAGGAGATCCAACCAGTCCATTCTGAAGGAGATCAACCCTGGGATTTCTTTGGAAGGAATGATGCTAAAGCTGAAACCGCAGTATTTTGGCCACCTCATGTGAAGAATTGACTCATTGGAAAAGACTCTGATGCTGGGAGGGATTGGGGGCAGGAAGAGAAGTGGTCGACAGAGGATGAGATGGCTGGATGGCATCACAGACTCAATGGACATGAGTCTGAGTGAACTCCAGGAGTTGGTGATGGACAGGGAGGCCTGGCGTGCTGTGATTCATGGGGTCCCAAACAGTCGGACATGACTGAGCAACTGAACTGAACTGAACTGAACAATGACCCTATATGCAAGACAGTGAAAGAGTCACAGAGGTAAAGAACAGATTTTTGGACTCTGTGGGAGAAGATGAGGGTGGGATGATTTGAGAGAATAGCATTGAAACATGTATATTACCATATGTAAAATAGATGTCCAGTCCAAGTTCAATGCATGAAATAGAGCACTCAAAGTTGGTGCACTGGGACAACCCAGAGGGATGGGATAGGGAGAGAGGTGGAAAGAGGGTTCCGGAAGGGGGGCCACATGTACACCCATGTCTGATTCATGTCAATGTATGGAAAAAAAACACCAGAATATTGTAAATTAATTAGCCTACAATAAAATGAATAAATTAAAAAAAAAGAATTTTCCACATTTTGTTGTAATCCACACAGTCGAAGACTTTAGCTTAATTCTCTAACCTTAGTTTATACATCCAGAATATCAGTTCTCTGAAACTCAACCTCTCTTGGGATTTTATTACTGTGACTCCAAACTCAGTATGAGGAATGTAGACTGCATCTGAACTGTTTATATATCCAACTTTAACCTCTAAAGGAAGAACAAACCTGAAAGCAACTAAGGAATTTATGAAAAGTAAGTTGAAGAATATAGAATAGACTCCTTGTGGTGTGTGTGTGTGTATGAATGTTTGAACTTAAATGTTCAGTATTAGAAGTTCAGTTAATGTGATGGTCTTCATTATGCTGAATCGTCAGTGAGTAATTTCTCTTGAGGAGCCTTGGAAAATGACATATTCCCAAAAGGAAATTATGAGGGACTCTGAGGAAATTGGAAACTAAGACCAACTTTGGTAAGTAAGATTTGGACCTCTACCAGCAAGTCTTTTCTAGGATAAGCCTATTTATTTTGATGTCAATGACAATCAAGTATATGCCCATTACCTTCCATTTAATGTTTACATCAAACTGAAAGGAGTTAGACATGATTTGGGAAAGGAGTGCAAACTGAATAGTGTAATGTGGTATTTTGGAGGCTATAGCTGTACCAAGATATAGGGAAAAGTCTATAGAGTGCTCTCAGTAACTCAGAGACAGTACTCCAAGCACTGGTCTCTGGCCCATGCAAAGATTTTAGGACATAGGAAGCTTACTTTAAAAGAAATATTACATTTTAAGATGGCAGGTTTATAAGACGTCAAGAATATAAACTTGTTACCCACGTTTATCCTTACCCCTTATTGATAAACAAACCTATACCACTGGGTTTGTTTATTCCAAAGTAGAATAGCATGTGCCCACCACCAACAAAACATTGCTGGTTTTACACTCCAGTGACTCTTGAGCCATATCTAAGTATTAAGTATTTTGATTCTTTCTTCAGCTTACATAAGATGATGACCAAGGACAACTCTTTAGTCTTCAGCCACAGAGACTCCTGGCTGAGGTAATAAAGAAAGGCTTAAGTCTCCAATCAAGAAAATCTGAGAACCAGAAATGACATGAGGCAGGAACAACACTTAGGAGGTAAACCAAAGTCCAAAAATCTGAGTTCTACTGAAAGTGTATTCCCAAAATATAGAAACTAAGGTAGACCTTTTAGCTTTGAAACTAGTTAAAAGAGGATGATAATACACAAGTAAACAGACTCCCTGATTGTCCAATTCACTCTGCTAGATATTACAGTAGACTTAAAGATAGATAAAAGTACCCCCTAATTTAGGACGGTTTTCAGTAAATTTGGGGGTGTCAAACAAATGCAGAAGATGGGATATAAACCAAGTCATCATAAAAAGGGAAACTACAGAATGGATGAGAGAGAAAGGATGAAAAAGTCTGACATTATAAAAGAGGTGCTCAAATATCAGTTGCATTTAATAAACTACACCCACAATTCCCATGTTTTTGCTAGGATTTGATATATTATTTTCATGTTGACTTTGCACTCCTATAGACCATCACATAAGTAAGAAGTTTTGTATTTTACATGGCAAAAACACTAATTGCATTCCTTTTTTTGCCTTACTTAAGAAATCATATGAAAATTGAAAATGAATAAAAATGATAAAAATGCATTTGTAACAGAGGTAAATTATTTAAATAATTTGTGATTGAACTGTTATTATTATTTATCACTTGTGGAACACCTCAGTTAAGGAATTTGTACCAATTAAAATGTTGAGACAAAGTTTTGAATCTTTGAAATTTTTCAGGTTAGAAATAGAATCCTGACACTGAATAATCATGAAACAATACTACTGGCGTTCTTTTACAAAGAAGATAGAAGATATAATCAGCCATAATATTCAGAAATTGGTTGCCAATAATTCTAAGCATCTGGCTATAATCTGAAATGTAGTTTTAAGTATTCAAACAAAAATGGATTTATAATATAATGGAATAAGCAGCTTACAGTCAAATTGACATGATTAGAAATCATTTGTTCTCATGTCTATCTTCTTTATCTTCTTCATGACATTTTTCTCAGGTGCACATCAAGGAAATAGAAAACAAGCAAATCCTAGGACATTGCTTTTAACTAGATGCAAATAATCAATATCACAACTTGAATATATTGAAGCATATTGGGGAAGTTGGACATATCTGAGATTCTCTCTACTGAATCTCGTTCACCTGTCTCAATTTGGCCTCAGTGCTTGGAAACCAAGTTGGAATAATTAAAAGTGCATGAATTTGTGAGGCAGACAGATCTGAGTTAAAGAGTGTTTCATTCCTAGATCATCTTGACAAGTTAATCTTCTCTGAGTCTCACTTTTTGTATAAAAGGGTAATAGTACCTATCTTTTGGTGAATATTACACATGTTATCTTTTATGCGTCTATTGGAGCTATATGCTAACCCATTGCATCCTGAAAACAATGTTTGGAAGTTAAAGTAGATGGTATAAAAACATCTATATTATAAACATTCAAGTCGTTTTTCATTCCTTAATTTTATACCTCCTTGGCATTAGCCCATCAATTCGATCTGTTCCAGTTAGGTGGGAGGGAGGCATATAGAAAAAAACCCTTCTATTTGAGGCCATAAATAGTGACTTCACATCATGATCAGTGTGTCTATGGGACAATAGCAAAGGTTTAAATTCTCTTCTCCTATACTTTGCTTAATGCACTAAAAACGTCCTTCACCCATAACTTCTATGATAAACAGTATTTCAGAGCTGTTTGCAAATAAATAAATATGTATATATATATAAATAAATAAGTAGATTCCCAGAGCCAGCTTGGAAGAATGTTTGATAATCTGAACCATTACCGAGGTGAAATTTCATTACACAGATGGTGACATCCCGATGTCTATCATCAAAACACAGCAGGTAGAAACTATCAGCCAGGCCCATTCCCTTCTATAAAATTACACTTATATTAATGTCACTCCAGATTTCATTATGCAGAAAATGATATTGCACAGGTCTCTAGCACCAGTAGGACAGCAGGGGGTGCGGATGTAGGGGTGGGGAGGGAAGAATAAGGGTAGTGATGGGAGGGTGGGAAAAGACTAGTGGGCAGACAACAAAGTACACAAATATATACTTTATATATTTAAATACTTCACACACACACACACACACACACACACACACACACACACACATATATATATATATAATTTTTAAAAAAATCCTTATAGGTTCTGCCATCAGTTCATGCTGTTTCTTGATTGACTCACTGTCAGACATCCTCTGGAAGCCCCTGATGAAATGTTTAAAAGGCTCTCCTGTGGGAAGCAAGCAGATTTACAGTTAATTTTTATTAATGAAGGATGATAGGCATCTACATATAGTCAATAAAATGTTACACCAGTTTAAGAAAGCACTCCTGTGTTTGGAGCAGGCATCCCCACCCCTACCCTACCTCTCTCTCTCCCTTTCTCACACACTCATGTACATTCATACATACGTATATAAGCATGCACAGTAATTCATAGTATGATAAATTATGGAAGAAAAGGGAACATCTACTTATTTAGATGTCTGTATTCTGCTATCAGGCAGCTGATAGGCATGTACTCTGAGTTACAAGCTGAAATCAAGATAGGTAGGGCAAACATAAACAATCTCATATATGCATATGACACCATTCTAATGGCAGGTAGTGAAGAGGAACTAAAGAAGCTCTTGATGCAGGTGAAGGAGGAGAGTGAAAATGCTGTCTTAAAACTAAATATTAAAGAAACAAACAAACAAACAAAACAAAACAAAACCTAAGAACATGGCATCTGGCCCCATTGCTTCATGACAAGTAGAAGGGGTAAAGGTGTGGAATTAGTGACAGATTTCCTCTTCTTGGACTCTAAAATCACCGTGGATGGTGACTGCAGCCATGAAATCAGAAGATGATTGCTTCTCAGCAGGAAAGCTATGGCAAACCTAGACAATGTGTTAAAAAGCAGAAACATCTCTCTGCCGACAAAGGTCTGTATAGACAAGGCTGTGGTCTTCCCAGTGGTCACTGACAGTTCTGAGAGCTCTACTGTGAAGAAAGCAGACTGCCGGACAATTGATGCCTTCAAAACTGTAATGCTGGAAAAGACTCCTGAGAGCCCCTTGGACAGCAAGATCAAACCAATCAATTTTAAGGAAACTCAACCTTGAATCCTCATTGAAAGGACTGATCCTGAACCTGAAACTGCAGTATTTTGGTCACCTGATGTGAACAGGGGCATCACTGGAAAAGTCCCTGATGCTGGGAAAGATTGAGGGCAGAAGAAGAGGGAGTCAGAGGATGAAATGGGTTGATGGCATCACCAATGTAATGGACATGAATTTGGGCAAACTTTGGGAGATGGTGAGGGACAGGGAGGTGTAGAATTCTTCAGCCTATGGAGTCACAATGAGTTGGACACAACTGGGTGACTGAAAAAATAACTCTGCTAGCGTGGGTGCAGGTGGATGACAGCAAATGCTATTCATTTCTGATGTTATTTCCCATGATTCCATCCCCCATTCCTATTTCCCACACCACTCTTGCCCTCTTGGAGGAACTATTGCCATTTCGTATGTGAATTGGGACACCACATCACTTTTATAACTGGCCCAGCTACCTCTACTTGGGCTTCTGACTTACTTCCCACACTGTAACAAGTTTGATCTTTACATAATATTAATCTATTGTATTTAGTTTCTGATGAAAACCCCTAAGGATGTCTTCTGACTTTCCAGATAAATGAAGAATCTTCCATGTGAACCTGGGACACCTTACAGTAGAAGGCCTGCCTGTATCTCCAGGCTTTGGTTTCTTTCAGGGTCTTTTTGGTCCATCCTACAGTTTTGGGGTCTTTTCTTACACAGATTTTTCATTTTTCTAGCATCAGCTCCAGCCTTAGTACCTTAAAGATCTCTTCCCCAAGGTAATGTTCTTCCTTCCATAGATGGCTATTAATCATTCACCAGTGTTGTCTTCACCACAAAATAACACCTTTGGTTGTTAAATACCACATCTTATTTAACCCTTTCATGACAGCCCATTGATACAATGCTACAATTCACCCTTCTAATCCCACCAAGGAGGTACCATATCCTGCCTTCTATGACTGATTACATTTCCCCTTTCCTAGTAATAACTATCACACATATCTTGATTTGAACCCTATCCAATCTTAAAGAGCAGGTTATCTGTTATCTTCTCTATGGAAATTTCTCAAGTATTTTGTACTCTATTCATTTCTTCTCTATTTGTGTAATATTTACATAGAGTTGTACAGACATTTGCATATACATTTATTGTTTTCTGAGAGGTATATATCCAACTGGTCTCATCAATGAAGTGTAAAATCCATTTGTTATGGAGTTTTTAAAAAATTGTGTACAACATTAATATCAGATTTAGAGTAGTCAGTAAATATACGATGAGGAATGACTGAAACAAGGAATGAAATTAACTAATCATTCTGTTCATTAACTAATCATCAGATGAGTTTCATTTTTTAGTTTTAATAAGCTATGTATGTTGTATTTTAAAAGTGTACATATACCTACTTATGTATATATATACACACACATAACACACAGTGTTATATACAGGAGAATATAATGCAGTTGGGTATATCGTTCCTTTAATTCTCTGTTTTTTGATTCTCTTCTTTTATCAGCTGCTCAGGCAACCACTTTGCCTTTTTGCATTTCTTAGGGATGGTTTCAGTCACTGCCTCCTGTACAATGTTACAAACCTCTGTCCATAGTTCTTCATACATGCTGTCTACCAGATCTAATCCTTTGAATCTATTTGTCACTTCCACTGTATAATTATAAGAGACTTGATTTAGGTTATACCTAAATGGTGTAATGGTTTTCCCTACTTTCTTGAATTTAAACCTAAATTTTGCACTAAGGGGTTGATGATCTGAACCACAGTCAGCTCCAGGTATTATTTCTTTGATTGTATAGAGCATCTCCATTTGCATCTTCAAAGAATATAATCAATATCATTTTAGTATTGACCATCTGATGATGTCAATGTGTAGAGTTGTCTCTCATGTTGTTGGAAAAAGGTATTTATATGATCAGTGTGTTTTCTTGGCAAAACTCAATAGAGACTTTTCCTTGTTTCATTTTGCAATCCAAGGCCAAACTTCTCTGATACTCTTGGCAATGCTTGACTTCCTAATTTTGCACTTCAATGCCCTATGTTGAAAAGGACATCTTTCATTTGTGCTAGTTCTAGAAGTTCTAGTAGGTCTTCATAGAATGTCCAGCTTCAGCTTCTATGTTAGTAGATGGGCCATAGCCTTAAAGGACAAAAACTGCAAGGACATAACAGAAGGAGATGAGATTAAGAGAAAGCATTAAGGATACACTAAAGAACATACAAAACAGTCTTAATGACCCAGAAAACCATGAAAGTGTGGTCAATCACCTAGAGCCAGATATCTTGGAGTGTGAAGTCAGGTGGGCCTTAAGAAGCATTACTACAAACAAAGCTAGAGGTGATGGAATTCCAGATGAGCTATTTCAAATCCTAAAAAGATGATGTTCTTAAAGTGCCACATTCAACATGTCAACAAATCTGGAAAACTCAGCACTGGCCATAGGACTGGAAAAGGTAAATTTTCATTCCAATCTCAAAGAAAGTCAATGCCAAATACTGTTCAAGCTACTGTACAACTGCTCTGGTTTCACAAGCTAGCAAGGTAATGCTAAAAATCCTTCAAGCTAGGCTTCAACAGTATGTGAACCGAAAACTTCCAGATGTACAAACTAGGTTTAGAAAAGGCAAAGGAACCAGAAATCACATTGCCAATATCTGTTGGACCATAGAGAAAGCAAAGACATTCCAGAAAGATACATACTTCTGTTTCATTGACTACACTAAAGCCTTTGACTGTGTGGATCACAACAAACTGGGAAATTCTTAAAGAGATGGGAATACCAGACAATAATTACCTTCCTCCTGAGAAGCGTATATGCAGGTCAAGAAGCAACTGTTAGAACCAGACATAAAACAATTGATTAGTTTCAAATTGGGGAAGAAGTACTTCAAGGCTGTACACTGTCATCCTGCTTATTTAACTTATCTGCAGAGCACATCATGTAAAATGCTGGGCTGGTTGAATCATAAACTGGGATCAAGATTGCCAGGAGAAATATCAACAACCTCAGATATGCATATGCCATCACCCTTATGGCAGAAAGCCTTTTGATAATATAGCCTTTTGATGATAGTGAAAGAGAAGAGTGAAAAAAACTGGCTTGAAATCCAACATACAGAGGACTAAGATCATGGCATCTGGTCCCATCATTTCATGGTACATAGATGGGGAAAAAAGTGGAAACTGACAGATTTCATTTTCGTGGGCTTCAACATCACTACAGTGACTGCAGCCACAAAATTAAAAGACACTTGCTCCTTGGAAGGAAATCTATGCCAAACCTAGATAGCATAAAAAAAAAGCAGAGACATCAGTTTTCCAACAAGGGTCCATATAGTCAAAGCTATGGTTTTTCCAGTACTCATGCATGAATGTGAGAGTTGGACCATAAAGAAGGCTGAGTGCTGAAGAATTGATGTTTTCAAATTGTGGTACTGAAGGAGACTATTGAGAGTCCCTTGGACAGAAAGGAGATCAAACAAGTCAATCATAAAGGAAATCAACTCCAAATATTAATTGGAAAGACTACATTGAAGCTGAAGCTCTAATACTTTGGCCACCTGATGAGAAGAATTGACTTCTTGGAAAAATACCCTGATACTGGGAAAGATTGAGGGCTGGAGGACAAGGGGACAACAGCAGATGTGATGATCAGATTGCATCACCTACTCAGTGGACATGAGTTTGAGCAAACTCCAGGAGGTAATGAAGATAGGGAATCCTGATGTGTTGCGGTGCATAAGGTTGCAAAGAGTCAGACACAATTTAGTGACTGAACAACAACAACAATAGAATCCAGGATAAGATGCCTCCTCAGTGGGTTTATAAGAAGCAAATTTACTTTCTAGTTTTCCATTCATATTGCTTTTCAGTTTCAAGAACCACAATTTCTCAGATACACCTTTCCTGAGGCCATTTTATGCCTCAAGATTAGACAATTATAGTGGTGCAGTACTCTCTCACTAATAGACCTCTCAAGTGTTCTTCATGAGATTTGTTGATCTTTTTCAAACTGCCTTTACAGGAAACTGGATAAATTAAATTACCAAAACTAGGACTTAACTGTTATAATATGGACTACAGAATGTTATAAGTTTCTTTGATATTTAAGTGGATACAGTGAACTGGGGTTTTCAAACTTTGGGTTACCCACAATTTAATAACTGGGGTGGTTGTTGACTCTCAGGCTGAAAACAAAAGATCTCAGTTCAGTGTACTTTAAGAAATCTCCAGGATAACAATTCTAACACACATCTGATTCTCCACATGTGTAGTGCAGAGCATATTTTGAAAAATTCTAGAGATCATTTCAGAGAAAGCAATGGCAACCCACTCCAGTACTCTTGCCTGGAAAATCCTATGGGCAGAGGAGCCTGGTAGGCTGCAGTCGATGGGGTCGCTAAGAGTCAGACACGACTGAGCGACATCACTTTCAATTTTCACTTTCATGCATTGCAGAAGGAAATGGCAACCCTCTCCAGTGTTCTTGCCTGAAGAATCCTAGGGACGGGGGAGCCTGGTGGGCTGCCATCTATGGGGTCGCACAGAGTCTGACACGACTGAAGCAACGCAGCAGCAGCAGCAGCAGCAGCAGCAGCAGCAGCAGCAGCAGCAGCAGCAGCAGAGATCAGTTGGGCTTCCCAGGTGGTGCAGTGGTAAAGAATCCACCTGCAGATGCAGAAGATGCAAGAGACTCAGGTTCAATCCCTGGGTCAATAAGATCCCCTGGAGAAGGAAATGGCAACCCACTCCAGCATTCCATAGAAAGTTCCATGGATAGAGGAGCCTGGTGTGCTACATATAGCCCATGGCATCTCAAAAAATTCAGACATGACTGAGGACTGAGCATACACACTTGAAAGCAATTAGATAGAAAAATGTGTGTATATAAATGAAGTTACTAATCAGAAAAACTAAGCACTAGCAAATTGATCCTGTTTCTCCTACTATAAAAGAGAGTCTTTTACATTCATTCATCAAGAAATTCTGAGTTTCAAAATTTCTGTCATTCCGTTCATATATACATGCCCACTGATAACTCCAGTTACAAAATTATCCATCTTCAGGCAAAAAAAAAAAAAAATCCATCTTCTATCAGAATTTTTATTCACCAAGTCATATAACATGCAGGATTTGATTTAATTAGTTGATTTGAATATACCAACTTTGCAATAAATTCAACATATTACTTTGTAATATAATCTGAATGGCTAAAGAGTGAATAGAATTGGTAACTTCAGATTGATCTCATAAACCAAATTAAGAGCCTATTTGCTTTCATTTTGTTACTTTCTTTTCCTAGCATTTTTTCTAGCTTTCTAGGTTTTCATTCCTATAACCCCTTTTATTACCCAGTTTCTGATATGACTAGTAGAGACCACACACACACATACACAAACACTTGAATCCAAACACAAACTTATTGTACTATATCTTATTTTTAAGTTTTACTAAATCACTGTTCTTGATTATTTTCATCAATGGTTTTGAACATTTCATTAAGGTTGGTATCATGTTGTTAAGTTCAGTTCACATCAGTTGCTCAGTCGTGTCCAACTCTTTGTGACCCCATGAACTGCAGCATGCTGGGCCTCCCTGTCTGTCACCAACTCCCGAAGTTTACCCAAGCTCATGTCCATTGAGTCGGTTATGCATTCCAACCACCTCATCCACTGTCATCCCCTTCCCCTCCTGACCTCAATCTCTCCCAGCATCAGGGATTTTTCAAATGAGTCAGTTCTTTGCATCAGGTGGACAAAGTATTGGAGTTTCAGCTTCAACATCAGTCCTTCTGATGAACACCCAGGACTGATCTCCTTTAGGATGGACTGGTTGGATCTCCTTGCAGTCCAAGGAAATCTTAAGAGTCTTCTCCAACACCACAGCTCAAAAGCATCAATTCTTGGAGGCTCAGCTTTTTTTATAGTCCAACTCTCACATTCATACATGACTACTGGAAAAACCATAGCTTTGATGAGACAGACCTTTGTTGGCAAAGTAATGTCTCTGCTTTTTAATATTCTGTCTAGGTTGGTCATAACTTTCCTTCCAAGCACTAAGCATCTTTTAATTTCATGGCTGAAATTACCATCTATAGTGATTTTGGAGCCCCAAAAATAAAGTCAGCCACTGTTTCCACTGTTTCCCCATCTATTTGTCGTGAAGTGGTGGGACCAGATGTCATGATCTTAATTTCCTGAATATTGAGCTTTAAGCCAACTTTTTTACTCTCCTCTTTCACTTTCATCAGGGCCTCTTTAGTTCTTCTTCACTTTCTGCCATAAGGGTGATGTCATCTGCATATCTGAGCTGATTGATATTTCTCCCAGAAATCTTGATTTCAGTCTGTGATTCCTTCAGCCCAGAGTTTCTCATGATGTACTCTGCATATCAGTTAAATAAGTAGGGTGACAATACGCAATCTTGACATACTCGTTTTCCTATTTGGAACCAGTCTGTTGTTACTTATCCAGTTCTAAATGTTGCTTCCTGACCTGCATACAGGTTTTCGAGAGGCAGGTCAGGTGGTCTGGTATTCCCATCTCTTTAAGAATTTTACACATTTTGTTGTGATCCACACAGTCAAAGGCTTTGGCATAGTCAATAAAGCAGAAATGAATGTTTTCTGGAACTCTCTTGCTTTTTAGATGATCCAGCAGATGTTGGCAATTTAATCTCTGGTTCTTCTGCCTTTTCTAAAACCAGCTTGAACATCTGGAATTTCACAGTTCACGTATTGCTGGAGCCTGGCTTGGAGAATTTTAAGCATTACTTTTCTAGCATGTGAGATGAGTGCAGTCATGTTTTTGGATCATTGAAAAAGCAAAAGATTCCAGAAAAACATCTACTTCTGCTTTACTGACTATGCTAAAGCCTTTGACTGTATAGATGACAACAAACTGTGGAAAATTTGACCTGTCTCTTGAGAAATCTCTATCTAGGTCAGGAAGCAGCATTTAGAACTGGACATGGAACAACAGACTGGTTCCAAATAGGGAAAGGAGTATGTCAAGGTTGTTTATTGTCACATTGGTTATTTAACATATATGCAGAGTACATCATTAGAAATTCTGGACAGGATGAATCACAGTCTGGAAACAAGATTGCCGGGAGAAATATCAACAACCTCAGATATACAGATGACAACACACTTATGGCAGAAAGTGAAGAGGAACTCAAAGCCTCTTGATGAAAGTGAAAGAGGAGATTGAAAAAGTTGGCTTAAAGCTGAACATTCAGAAAATGAAGATCGTGGCATCTGGTCCCAATATTCATGGCAAATAGACGGGGAAACAGTGGAAACAGTAACAGATCGTATTTTTTGGATTCCAAAATCACTGCAGATGGTGACTGCAGTCATGCAATTAAAATATTCTTGCTTCTTGAAAGAAAAGTTATAATCAACTTAGACAACATATTAAAAAGCAGAGACATTACTTTGCCAACAAAGGTCTGTCTCGTCAAAGCTATGGTTTTTCCAGTGGTCATGTATAGATGTGAGAGTTGGGCTATAAAAAAAAGCTGAGCCTCAAAGAATTGATGCTTTTGAACTGTGGTGTTGGAGAAGACTCTTGAGAGTTCCTTGGACTGCAAGGAGAGCCAACCAGTCCATCCTAAAGGTAATAAGTCTTGAATATTCATTGGAAGGGCTGATGCAGTAGCTGAAACTTCAATAATTTGGCCACCTGATGTGAAGAGCTGACTCATTTGAAAAGACTGTAATGCTGGGCAAGATTGAAGGCGGGAGGAGAAGGGGATGACAGTGGATGAGATGGTTGGATGGTATAACCGACTCAATGGACATTAGTTTGAGTAAACTCAGGGAGTTGGTAATGGACAGGGAGGCCTGGCATGCTGAGGTTCATGGAGTCACAGAAAGTCAGACATGGACAGGACTGAGTGACTGAAATGAACTGGTATCATTAGTTATTGCTGAGCAGAAGATTGAATTGATACTGTGTGTTTTTTTAAAAACATGGAGTTATAATCGATTCAATTCATTTGAATCATACTCCTCATTCACAGGAGATCAAATTTAACTTAATTGAAGTGAAATGTACATACAATAAAATATCATGCACGGTGAGTGTACATTTGCTGAGTTTTGAAAACTATGTACATATATTTAATTATCATCACATTTAATTTTCAAAACACTGCCACTAGCCCCCAAATTTTCCTTTGCAATCTTCAAATTCAGTCATTCATCCTTCTTACACACTCTGTGCTGGGAAAATTACAGATATAACTACACTCAGTTTGCACTTTAAAATATTCATATCATTATAATCATGTAATTTATATATTTTCATTCTTTTCTTTTTAGACTCAGTTTTATACTTTAAAGATGCAGTCATATTGTTTAGGTCAATGGTTTCCTGTGTTATTACTGAGTAGTATTCCATTATGTGGATGTACAACATTTTGTGTACATTTTCACATGCTGATGTGTATTTAGGTTGGGCACTTATAAATAAAATAACTATGAACATTTGTTTACAGTATCCCAGCTGGTAAAGAATCTGCCTGCAATGCAAGAGACCCCTGGGTAAAGAAGTTCCCCTGGAGAAGGGATAGGCTACCCACTCCAGTATTATTGGGCTTCCCTGGTGGCTCAGATAGTAAAGAATCCACCTGCATTGTGGGAGACCTGGGTCGATCCTGGGTTGGGAAGATCTCCTGGAGTAGGGCATGGTAAGCCACTCCAGTATTCTTGGCTGGAGAATCCACATAGACTGAGGAGCCTGGCAGGCTACAAAAAGGCAGCCATGACTCAGAGATTAAGCATAGCACAGCACACATGAACATTTGTGAACAAGTCTTTGTTTGATGATGTTTTTATTTCTATTAGGGAGATAATCTAGGAGTAAGATTACTGAGCTATATACTAAATGTATATTTACCTTTATGGGAAACTGGTAATTTCCTATGTGATTGTACTATTTTACATTCCCACAAACAAATGTGAACGGTACACTTACTCTATATCCTGATTGTAATATAGACAATCTTTTTAATTTAAGCAATTCTAATGGTTATATGGTAGAATCTCACTACAGTTTTAATCTGAATTTCTCCGATGATTGATGATGATGAAACCTTAGTGCTTATTGGTTATTTATATATATTTTCTGGAAATATCTATTCATATTGTTGCCTAATTTTATGGGGCTCTTTGTCTTATTTTGGGGTGAAAGAGTGTTACTGACAAAATTCTATGTTTTTTTTTTTTCTTTTGATAATTAAAGTTTTCAAAAAACAGAAGCTTCTAATTTGGAAGAAGTTAGATGTATTCACTTTTCTCTTATGGTTCATGGCTTTTATATCTAAGACATATTTGCCTACTCTAAAATTACAATCATTTTCTCTTATACTTTATATTAGACATTTTATAGTCTTAGCTTTAATATTTTAATTTTATATTCATTTTAATTTGAACTTTGTATGTATGTGAGGTAGGGGTCAAGATTTGATTTCTCATATAGATATCCAAATGTTCCAGTGCTATTTGTTAGAGCTATTATTTACTGTTGAATTACTTATTAAATTACTTTGTCAACTGTGAAAAAAAATGTCATTTGACCATATATGAATTGGTCTATTTTTAACTCTCAGTTCTGATTTATTGATCTATATGTCTAACAATCACATTGTCTTAAAAGTTTTCTTCAATCAAGATCCAAACTAAGTAATTAATTTGTATTAGGTTGTTGTGTCTCCTTAAATTTATTTCATAGGATTTCTTAGTATTATGGAATATGTTCTCTATCTTGAATATGTCCAGTAAAATAACACTGAAACACAAGGAATTTATTGGATTCAGATTCAACTTTTAATTAATAGACTAGAAAACTTATAGCATGTTATAAACTTCAATAATTAATCAAGAGAAAGTTGACTTTTATTTACTACTTCATTATTGGTATAATTCTATATTTAGTAATTTGAGTTGAAGAATTTTAGTTATTTTGGTTTTAGGTATCAAGGGAATAAAAAGCTCTGAAAATCTCAAAGAAGATATAAATAATTATAAGCAAAAAAACAAGTGTTAAAAAAAATAAAACCTTCTGAAGACAGAAACTGGTCAGCAGATGTGATCCTTGATTCTGGAGGACACGACCCACAGTTGGAGGTGTGAAATCTCTTCAGAGAAGTTAGAAATGTTTCTGGGGCAATATTGGATAGCAGTTGGGTTGAATATTGTTTGTTACTCAGTATTTACCTCTTTTGGACATCAATAAAATAACATTTTTAACATTTAAAGTAACATTTTGAAATCAAGGTTAGCTCCCACAATATCCAAGTTAGAATACACAGTCATGCATTAAAGAACAACTAAATATGTGTTAATGGCATTTTCATATCCAAATTATCACTTTTGATACTTATATGAGCAGCTACATTACTTGCAAGTCCTGGGGTGAAATTAAAGTGCAGATCCCCTCGCTAAAACAATATTAAGAATTTCAAGATTAAACAGTAATGTGCCAAACCAGGTGTGAGCCCTTCCTTACAAATATGAGGTCATATTCTATTGCTAGGGTTACCTTTCCATGACGCTGGCACTGAATTCATTCACTGTTTGTTGTTGTTCATTTGCTCAGTCATGTCTGACTCTTTACGACCCCATGGACTTCAGAATGCCAGGCCTACCTGTCCTTCACCATTCCGTGGAGCTTGCTCAAACTCATGTACATTGAGTAGATGATGCCATCAAATCATCACATCCTCTCTCATCCCTGTCTCTTCCTGCCTTCAAACTTCTCTAACATCAGTCTTTTCCAGTGAGTTGTCTCTTTGCATCAGCTGGCCAAAGTATCAAACGTCAGAAACAGCCATTCCAATGACTATTCAGAGTTGATTTCCTTTAGGATTGACTATTGTGATCTCTTTGCCGTCCAAAGGATTCTCAAGCATCTTCTCCAGCACTACAGTTCATAGCATCAGTTCTTCAGTACTCAGCCTTCTTTATGGTTCCACTTTCACACCCATATATGATTACTGGAAAAAAAGTGTAGCTTTGACTATATGGGCCTTTGTCAGCAAAGTAATGCCTCTACTATTTATTACATTATCTAGGTTTTTTCATAGCTTTTCTTCCAAGGGGCAAGTGTCTTTTAATTTTGTGGCTACAATCACTGCCCTTAGAGATTTTGGAGCCCAAGAAAATAAAGTCTGGTACTATTTCCATTGTGTCCCCATCTATATGCCATGAAATGATGAGACTGGATGCCATGATCTTCATTTTTTGAATGTTAAGTTTTAAGCCTGCTTTTTCACTCTCCTCTTTTACCTTCATCAAGAAGCTCTTTAGTTCCTCTTAGCCTTGTGCCATGGAGAAGGAAATAGCAATGCACTCCAATATTCTTGCCTGAAGAATCCCAGGGACAGAGGAGCCTGGTGGGCTGCTGTCTGTGGTGTCGCACAGAGTCAGACATGACTGATGTGATTTAGCAGCAGCAGCAGCAGCCTTCTGCTATAAGGGTGGTGTCATGTGCATATCTGACATTGTTGGTATTTTTCCTGGCAGTCTTGATTCCAGCTTGTGATTTATCCAGCCCAGCATTTCACATGATGTACTCTGCAAATAAGTTAAATAAGCAGGGTGACAGTATACACATTTGACATATTCCTTTCCCAGTTTGGAACCCATCCATTGTTCCATGTCCTGTTCTAACTGTTGCTTCTTAACTTGCATACAGATTTCTCAGGAGGCAAGTGAGGTGGTCTGGTATTCCCATCTCTTGAAGAATTTTCCACTTTGTTGTGATCCACACAGTTAAAAGTTTTAGTGTAGTCAATGAAGCAGATTTTTTTTTTTCTGGAATTCTCTAGATTTTTGTGTGATCCAATGCATGTTGGCAATTTGATCTCTTATTCCTCTGATTTTTCTAAATCCAGCTAGTACATCTGGAAGTTCTCAGTTCGAGTACTGTTGAAGCCTGGCTTCAAGAATTTTGAGCATTTACTTGCTAGCATATGAAATGAGTACAATTGTGCAGTTGTTTGAACATTCTTTGACATTGTCTTTCTTTGGGATTGGAATGAAAACTGACCTTTTTCAAGCCTTGTGGCCACTGCTGAGTTTTCCAATTTGCTGGTATATTGAATGTAGGACTTTAATAGCATCATCTTTTAGATTTGAAATATCTCAGTTCAGCTGGAATTCCATCACCTCCACTAGCTTTGTTCATTGTGATGCTTGCTATGGCCCACTTGACTTCCCATTCCAAAATATTGGACTCTAGGTGAATGATCACACCATTGTGGTTGTCTGAGTCATTAAGATCTTTTTTGTTAACCCCATTTTTAACAAGTGATTAAACTTCAGAAGTCTAAGTTTGATTCCAAAAGGTGATGAAACTAAAGTTTTGAAGCTGGAGAGTAGAGTCTTTCTTATTCTAATAAAATGTCTGACTCTGAGAAATGTATTATAAACACCATAGCTTATAATATAATAATAAGTTGTGAAAGTAAGGAGGGTAAAATGAGCAAGAGTGGGTTAAAAAAATAGTTCTGAACATCTTTGGTGCAGTTTTAAATTTTGAGAACTAACCATGTGTTCAACAACCAGTTATGAGGAACATTAAATGACTTAGACTTCCCTAGTGGCTCAGACAGTAAAGAATCTGCCTGCAAGGAGACCCAGATTCAATCCCTGGGTCAGGAATATTCCCTGGAGAAGGGAATGGATACCCACCCTAGTATTCTTCCCTGGAGAATTCCAAGAACAGAGTAGCCTGGTGGGCTATAGTCCATAGGGTTGCAAAGAGTCTGACATGAATGAGCAACTAACACTTGGGTGACTGGTTAATAAATTTGAACATTATACTCTAGACCAGCATTCTTGATGCATGTGTCACCTACATCAGAATTGCTTAGGGTTCATGTTAAATTCAGATTCCTTGGTCCTCAAAAAGACTCAAAATCTGCCTTCATTATTACAGATGTCCAGAGTTCTTAATGTTAGCTCCAGCCTCGTTCCAGATCAGGTAAAAAGCACAGAGTGCAGAAAATAACTGGGACTTCCCCAGTGGCTCAATGGTAAAGAATCCATCTACAATGCAGAAGATACAGGAGACATGGGTTTGAACTCTGGGTCGGGAAGATCCCCTGAAGAAAGAAATGGCAACCCATTCCAGCATTCTTGCTGGGAAAGTCTTATGGACAAAGGAGCCAGGCGTGCTACAGTTCATAGAGTTGCAATGAGTCAGACATGACTGAGCATGTGTGGAAAACAGTAAAGACTATGACATTATTTTGCATTGGGGTAAAACTGATTAATAATATTATGATAGTTTCAGGTGAACAGCAAAAAGACTCAGTTATACGTATACATGTGTCTGTTCTCTGCCAAACTCCCCTCCTACATAATGTTGAGCAGAGTTTCCTGTAATATATAATAGGTCCTTGTTGGTTATCTATTTTAAACATGGCAGAATGCAGAAGACCATGACATTTTAATGAATGGTTAATATTACGAATATATAAAACCAAAGTAGACAATGAGGGAATAGCAACAGTGAAAAAATAAAGAAGAGAAAGAAAACCAATAAAAGAGAACTCAAAATTTTCTAAGTGTATCTGGCCAAAAATCACTGATAGACTAAGCAGATTTTAGTATAAATGCTTAGATAAAAGTGAAGGGAACAAAACTCTTCTGAAAGTGATATCTGCAGGGACAAATTTTATTCCACTGCATTTTGCAGAATTTCCTCTACAACAATACTTCAAGTGCTAAAGAATTCCTTCATCACTTTCTTCAAAACATATTTATTTTTATTTAATTTTCCCAAAAAGGAAAATAAAAATATTGATAAGAAAGGAAAAACAAAACAAAATAAGCACATAAAATCACACTCATAGCAGAACCTTTGGCTCTGTTACACAGATTCTTTAGCTCTGTCACCGTGCCTGCCTTTGGAGTTTCCTACAATCACTGTGAAGAACACAGGAAAGCATGTTTGTCTACCCAATGTGGAATCAAACACTCAGCCTCTCCTCAGAGAGGCTTCGTTGGCAGTAACATGTGGATCTGCTCCAGGACTGGCAGATTTCCGTTCCCTGGAGAGATGTGAGAATGCAAAGGGCAGGGAAGATTGGCAAAAATATTGACTTTGATATTTCATCATTTCATATTTCTAAAGAGAAGAAATGCATTGACAATTGCACCTTTCTAATCATATGTTACTAGAGGTTCCCAGAACAGTACATATACCAGAGATGACAATACCAACAAAGCCCCCAGCAGATTGGTTTATATTTGAGCAAAGTAATCAGCAGCATTGTTACTTCTCTCTCTGCTTGGTTTCTCTGTTCCTCTATTTGGGTAGTGCTTTACCTTTTCCGATTACAGAACTTCTAGCTATTTGCAGATGTATTTTTCACCTCATTGGTCCTTTCCAGCTTCCCTGACTGTTGCAATCCAAAAGGTTCCAAGCAGCACCTCAACTTTTTTTTTTTTCTTTCCCACCACTGGTTCTGATTACAGAGATTTCACCTGGGGAAAAAGATTGGATATTAATCAATGCTTGGCCAAATACACTGATCTGGGAATGATATCATTTTGCTTGGGGTTGTAAAATCTGTGGGAAGAGGATTGTAAAGAGAAAGAAGGGCATTTAAAAGGGTAGCTGGAAAAAGCTTACATGAAGCTTCCTCTGCTTCTTATTCTTAATTTTTTTAAATTGCATGAGAGTTTGACTCGTAAGTTTTATGACTGAACAATAAATGTTTTTGATTAAAAAGCATGATATGCAATATTTTAATTTTTGTTGGATCACTTTCCAATGTTTTCTTTCTTGTTTTAGTTAGCTATTTGGCTATTAAGGCTAATACAAATAATTAAAACTTATTCTGTTAAAAAAATTGGCTTATTCCACTAATAACATCTGTAACTACCTTTCTATCATGTGCGGCTATTCTATGCACCATTCAAAGTCATTCTCACCTCTCAGTTAGGCCGCGTATGGAGTTATTAATTCCTCCCCTTGAGGCTTTGCATCCCATGTTAGGGAACTTGACCATACTTGTTAGGATTTGTAATTGAATATCTGCTTCTCACATAAAAAGTTTAAATTTTGTTTATTTCACATGTTGACTCCCTGTGAAGGACATAGGCTTTGGCTTAGCAGATTTCATGTTCAATGTTTTGTTGTTGTAGTTGCTGTTATGGTTTTTTCACTTAGAATTATGACCCTTAGTTGCAATTGAAATAGCACACTTTGGCTTTTGTGGTTTGCTTTGCAGACATCTTTGCCAATAGGATCCCCAGCTATTTAGTCCTCACATAGGTATGACTTCTAAAACCATTTCCTCACTCCATATCAAAACCTCTCTTGGACTTTGTTTTCCTGCCTAATCCTTACTTATGTATGAGAATAGAAATTGCATCTAATTCTCTTGTCATTATAAAGCTAAAAGAGAATAATATTTTGTTTAACACATGTCTCACACATGGTAAGCCCTCAACATATGTATAACATACAGAGTAAATATCCAACTAATGGCATTATTTGGAATATTATCTGATCTCAAAATCATTCTTAATTAGACAAAGTGCAGCCTTAAAAACACTTTGAAGGTAATAATCCTTATTTCCCAACCATCTCAAAGAGACATGCCACCCCAAAATCCACCGGAAACTATCCATCATGACGGAGCTCTATCCAACCTCTAGTTTGTCAGAGAAGTAGGATGGAGAATTTGGCTTTTGATGAGTTCTTTCAATTCCTGTTTATGTGCAGGATGCCCTTGAGAATTGTGGAAGTAGGCCTGGAGCCCCCTTCTTTGATTACAAGAACTGCAATCCATTGTTTTGTAGTGCTCCTGTTGTACACTCTTTACCATGGTTAGAATTTCAAGGTTGTCTCACAAAAGAACCACACACACATACACAAACATTACAAAAATGAGAAAACCAAATCCAGGCCAGGCACAAAAGAATGTTAGCAGCCTATCCAATTTAATTTTCTATCAAAGAACCCTTAAACGAACAAAAAACAGGTCTAACCAATCAGCTTCCCTGGTGGTTCAGACAGTAAAGAATCCACTTTCAATATGGGAGACCTGTGTACAATCCCTGGGTTGGGAAGACCCCTTGGAGACAAGAATGGCTACCCATTCCAGTATTCTATCCTGGAGAATTCCATGGATAGAGAAGCCTGGCAGGCTACAGTCCATGGGATTCCAAACAGTTGGACACCACTGAGTGACTTTCACTTTCAGACAATCAGAAAATAATTTATGAGTGAGTTTTTCAGAAAATATCATCTGCACCCTGGAGAAGAGGCAATAGGAGGCAGCGAGTTATATTTCTAAGGCCCTGACACCTGACAATGCAAAGATGCACTGGATACAGTACTTCTTGCACCATCTGTTTCACCTCACAGTAAATCCAAGAAAAGCCCTAACTTTGGACCATGCACCAGAAGACTGTGGCAAGATGCACATGGGAAGACTCTCCAGGGTTGTTGGCTAGAAACATGAGAGGTTGGTGTTTCCTTCCTATCACTAGCTTTGTTCAGTAATACAGGTAAACACATATGGACACTTAAGACTATGTATCAAACTCCATTTACAATGTTGTAAAGTCTCCCTTTAGTTGTCCCTTGGCCCTAGTGATGAACCACTGGCCACTTCCTTAAAGGCAAGACTTGGAAAGAGGTCTGCATAGCCCTTAGAAGTGACCTGAGTTTGTTTGAAAAGATAATCTCAAGGTCCTAGATAAGTGATGAGTGGTCTAGTAGAGAAATTGGGCTCCAACTGAGCACATCTGTGCAACTTCATGGATGTCTCCCACTGTGCAGAGGTACATTTGAGAGAATGGTCAGAAAGGTTCTCTGAAATACTAGGGTCACACTTTAGAGTTCCACCTGCCTGAGACTAATGTGACACCACTCATCAACATCTACTGGGTTAGTCTATGGAGGAGGTAAATTTCATGCAAGTTTCAAGGAAGAGAAGATATGATGAATACTTTGAGTCTAAAAAACTAGATTATACCAAACTCAAAAGAAATATTGATGTGATGAGAAGTCCTTTCCATCTGACAATCTAAATCTCATTCATGTTTTAGAGACAGAGACAAAAAAGGTTGGGGAAGAATTTGGGGTCTCTTGAAGACTCTGCTGGGGAACTTTAGAAGCAGCATTGACTGCTGCAGAGGGAGAGAAATGTGTTAACAGTCTTCAGGGAAGGTAGTATTTCTGCAACAGATGGGCTGACTGAATTTTTTTTAATGATGATTTTATGCCTTTGGCAGAAGTTTTCAATATAATTTAGGAAAGAGAGAAAACAGCATAGAGACAATTGATGCTGTTCTTTAAGACTGAGAAAAGGACATCGACAATTAGAGTTGTTAGTAGCGTTTGGCTGAAAACATAAAATATTTGTGAAATTTTTATGAAAAGACTTGCCATAGAAATTGGTGGAATGAAGCCAGGTTGCAAAGTCACATTATATTGGATCAGCTGCAGAATATGAAATTCCCTGAAAGGGAAGGGCCACCAAATTGAGTAAAGCCAGTGTCTTTCATTAACCCTCTGATGTATTTTACTTTATTACTTTATGTCCCTGCTGATGGTTTCCCCTAGACCTCCTAAATGTATACTTTTCTATCCATTCTCTCAAAAAAGTTTCTAAAAGATTTCTTTACTTTGAACCTGCAATCATTAAGCATTTTTAGCTGCTCCTCACCAGTTGCATTTGAATTTCATACTCCTTAAAGCAACTCAAAAAATGACCCCCCATATCCGGCCTTGATCAATTTTTCTAGCTTCATTTCTCAACTACCTCCCCTAAATAATCCATGGGAAATTTTTCTCTAAAATGACATGCTCTTCTAAACTTTTGTGCCTCTGTACTTCTATCCCTCTTACCTGGATCACTTCTTCCTTCCATACTTGCTCTTGATTAACTTTGATTTATCTATTAACACTTATTAAAACAACACATAAACAAAAAACAAACAAGCAAACAAACAAAAACAATTCATCTTCTCTCATGAGTAAAATAACTCCCTAAAGAGAAGTGATTATTTCTTCCTCTGTGTGTCCATACACTGGATCTATTCCTCAGTATGGTAGTGTTCTTGCTGGGTAGGTCTGCTTGTTCACCTTCATTATTTTCCTCTAAATAAAGCCAACTCCCTCCCTTTACATTTCAAATGGATGCTAAAGTTACTTATATCCCAGGATAACAAAATAACATTTGGTAGAAGAAAACCTCATGTATTTCTTCTCTCTTTTTAAGAATGAGATTTTTTTTTTTTTTTCCTGCAGAGTCTCATCAACCAATCTGCCTATTAGGTCACATGCTTACTCCAAAACCAATCACTGTCAAGTGTTCTGGAATTAAAACATTTAAATAACTTGGAACAGTGGTATCTTCCCTGAGGAGTATGTAGCTGTAGAAAAGCAGAATCCTTTTGAGAAAGTAGAATAGGAAATGAGAATTAGGATTGGCAACCAACAGTTTTTACTACAAAAAGAAAGTGGTTCAATTCAAATGGGCTTCACTAATATTGTAGCCTATATAGATACTATAATTATATCATATGTAGGTATTATAATTATAAAATTAAAATAAATAAGTAAAACAAAACAAAATAAAGTATACTATAGAATGCTATAATAAGAAGAAAGGAACTTTAACCCAGAAGAACTTGACTTTTAAGATGTAATCTGAGCTCTGAACTAGAAATCATCTAATATTTGCAACTATGTTTCTCTTATAACAACACTGGAATTTCAGGAATTCATTGTGAAGGTTCTTATAAAATTGGGATCAGTATCAACATTAATAAGAGTCTCATACCACATTCATAGGCAAGATCACCCAGGCCTTAGATTCGTAATAACCAAGAGCTTGTCTCACAGCATTGGACTGAGTACTGGATGAAGATCAAAGAATATTCCTAAGGGAAAATAACAACAATAACAAAAATACGTGATAAGGTGCTGTGATACACAGTATAAACGAAGAATGTTGCTTTTTTGTGTCCTCAGTTATTATTACTGTTGTTTATATGTTTTCATTTGTTTTCTGATGAAAGTGCAGGCGGCGGTAGCGGGCTGTCACACTAAGTGCAGGCTGCAGCGGTGGGCCGGTGCACTAAGCGCGGCGGAGAGCTACCCCACATCTGAAGTCAGGGACAGCTGCCCAGAGTGCCAGGCTGTGATGACGCAGGAACGGCCGGAAGGAGCCACCCGGTGTTGGAGATCAGGGGCGGCAGCTGAGAGGAGCTACCTCGCGTCCCAGGTCAGTGGCGGCTGGGAGGAGAAACCCCACGTCCGAGGTCAGGGGCGGCCAGGAGAAGCCACCTTGTGCCTGAAGCCAGGGGCGGTGACCCTGAGGAGTCACCCAAGCCTGAGGCCAGGGCCGGCGGCAGGGAGGAGCAACCTGAGGAGCAGTGGCTGAGCAAGCACAGGGGAGCCTAGAGGAGCTATCTGACGTTGAAGGTCAGGAATGGCGGCGGTAAGGAGATACCCCTCATCCAAGGCAAGGAGCAGCGGCTATGCTTTGCTGGAGCAGCCATGAAGAGATACCCCACCCCCAAGGTAAGAGAAAACCAAGTAAGATGGTAGGTGCTGCAAGAGGGCATCAGAGGGCAGACACACTGAAACCATACTCAAAGAAAACTAGTCCATCAAATCACATTAGGACCAGAGCCTTGTCTAACTCAATGAAACCAAGCCATGCCTGTGGGGCAACCCAAGATGTGTGGGTCATGGTGGAGATGTCTGACAGAATGTGGTCCACTGGAGAAGGGAATGGCAAGCCACTTCAATATTCTTGCCTTGAGAACCCTATGAACAGTATGAAAAGGTAAAATGATAGGATACTGAAAGAGGAACTCCCCAGGTCATTAGGTGCCCAATATGCTACTGGAGATCAGTGGAGAAATAACTCCAGAAAGAATGAAGGGATGGAGCCAAAGCAAAAACAATCCCCAGCTGTGGATGTGACTGGTGATAGAAGCAAGATCCGATGCTATAAAGAGCAATATTGCATAGGAACCTGGAATGTCAGGTCCATGATTAAAGGCAAGTTGGAAGTGGTCAAAGAAGAGATGGCAAGGGTGAACATCGACGTTCTAGGAATCAGCGAACTAAAATGGACTGGAATGGGTGAATTTAACTCAGATGACCATTGCATCTACTACTGTGGGCAGGAATCCCTCAGAAGAAATGGAGTAGCCATCATGGTCAACAAAAGAGTCCGAAATGCAGTACTTGGATGCAATCTCAAAACGACAGAATGATCTCTGTTCATCTCCAAGGCAAACCATTCAATATCACAGTTATCCAAGTCTATGCCCCAACCAGTAACATTGAAGAAACTGAAGTTGAAAGGTTTTATGAAGATCTACAAGACCTTTTAGAGCTAACACCCAAAAAAGATGTCCTTTTCATTATAGGGGACTGGAATGCAAAAGTAGGAATTCAAGAAACACCTGGAGTAACAGGCAAATTTGGCCTTGTAATGCATAATGAAGCAGGGCAAAGACTAATAGAGTTGTGCCAAGAAAATACACTAGTCATAGCAAACACCCTCTTCCAGCAACAAAAGAGAAGACTCTACCCATGGACATCACCAGATGGTCAACACTGAAATCAGATTGATTATATTCTTTGCAGCCAAAGATGGAGAAGTTCTATACAGTCAACAAAAATGAGACCAGGAGCTGACTGTGGCTCAGATCATGAAATCCTTATAGCCAGATTCAGACTCAAATTGAAGAAAATAGGTAAATCCTCTATACCATTCAGGTATGACCTAAATCAAATCCCTTATGATTATACAGTGGAAGTGAGAAATAGATTTAAGGGCCTATATCTGATGGACAGTGCCTGATGAACTGTGGAATGAGGTTCGTGACATTGTACAGGAGACAGGGATCAAGACCATCCCCATGGAAAAGAAATGCAAAAAAGCAAAATGGCTGTCTGGGGAGGTCTTACAAATAGCTGTGAAAAGAAGAGAGGTGAAAAGCCAAGGAGAAAAGGAAAGATATAAGCATCTGAATGCAGAGTTCCAAAGAATAGCAAGAAGAGATAAGAAAGCCTTCTTCAGCGATCAATGCAAAGAAATAGAGGAAAAGAACAGAATGGGAAAGACTAGAGATCACTTTAAGAAAATGAGAGAAACCAAGGGAACATTTCATGCAAAGATGGGCTCGATAAAGGACAGAAATGGTCTGGACCTAACAGGAGCAGAAGATATATAGAAGAGGTGGCAAGAATACACAGAAGAACTGTACAAAAAAGATCTTCATGGCCCAAATAATCACAATGGTGTAATCACTCATCTAGAGCAAGACATCCTGGAATGTGAAGTCAAGTGGGCCTCAGAAAGCATCAGTACGAACAAAGCTAGTGGAGGTAATGGAATTCCAGTTGAGCTGTTTCAAATCCTGAAAGATGATGCTGTGAAAGTGCTGCACTCAATATGTCAGTGGATTTGGAAAACTCAGCAGTGGCCACAGGACTGGAAAAGGACAGTTTTCATTCTAATCCCAAAGAAAGACAATGCCAAAGAATGCTTAAACTACCACACAATTGCACTCATCTTACATGCTAGTAAAGTCATGCTCAAAATTCTCCAAGCCAGGCTTCAGCAATATGTGAACCTTGAACTCCCTGATGTTCAAGCTGGTTTTAGAAAGGGCAGAGGAACCAGAGATCAAATTGCCAACATCCACTGGATCATGGAAAAAGCAAGAGACTTCAGGAAAAACATCTATTTCTGCTTTATTGACTATGCCAAAGCCTCTGACTGTGTGGATCACAATAAACTGTGGAAAATTCTGAAAGAGATGGGAATACCAGACCACCTGACCTGCCTCTTGAGAAATCTGTATGCAGGTCAGGAAGCAACAGTTAGAACTGGACATGGAACAACAGACTGGTTCCAAATAGGAAAAGGAGTACATCAAGGCTGTATATTGTCACCCTGTTTATTTAACTTTTGTGCAAAGTACATCATGAGAAATGCTGGGCTGGAAGAAATGCAAGCTGGAATCAAGCTTGCCAGGAGAAATATCAATAACCTCAGATATGCAGATGACACCACCCTTATGACAGAAAGTGAAGAGGAACTAAAGAGCCTCTTGATGAAAGTAAAAGAGGAGAGTGAAAACTTGGCTTAAAGCTCAACATTCAGAAAACAAAGATCATGGCATCTGATCCCATCACTTCATGGGAAATAGATCGGGAAACAATGGAAACAGTGTCAGACTTTAGTTTTTTGGGCTCAAAATCACTGCAGATGGTGACTGCAACCATGAAATTAAAAGATGCTTGCTTCTTGGAAGAAAAGTTATGACCAACCTAGATAGTATATTCAAAAGCAGCGACATTACTTTGCTGACTAAGGTCTGTCTAGTCAAGGGTATGGTTTTTCCTGTTGTCATGTATGGATGTGAGAGTTGGACTGTGAAGAAGGCTGAGCACCGAAGAACTGATGCTTTTGAATGGTGGTGTTGGAAAAGACTCTTGAGAGTCCCTTAGACTGCAAGGAGATCCAACCAGTCCATTCTGAAGGAGATCAGCCCTGGGATTTCTTTGGAAGGAATGATGGTAAAGCTGAACCTCCAGTACTTTGGCCACCTCATGCGACGAGTTGTCTCATTGGAAAAGACTCTGATGCTGGGAGACACTGGGGGCAAGAGGAGAAGGGTCGACTGAGGATGAGATGGTTGGATGGCATCACGGACTCAATGGACGTGTGTCTGAGTGAACTCTGGGAGATGGTGATGGACAGGGAGGCCTGGTGTGCTGCGATCCATGGGGTTGCAAAGAGTCGGACATGACTGAGCGACTGAACTTAACTTGTGTTCTGATTCCTTCTTTATTACATAGAAGATGTCGTGCTGGTAGTTAAATTTGCTATGAAATCCATAGTTCATAGTTGATCTGGTAACATCTGGGTGGGATTTGATGGAATCAGAAGAAAGATACACAACGTATGGAGAGTATTGATTCCAAGACAAACAGGAATTAAAGGAACCTGTGATATTCCCCATGGGTAAAGTAAATGGAGATGTGTTTAAATTGTCTCTCTGCTAGAAGGCAATGGTTGTGTTTATGTTTGTTTTCAGGGATCGAGTTAAGACAGGAACATCCTTGAAACTATACATACAGGAAGAGAACATTCAGTGAGATAAAGGATAGAGTGTCTGCATTTCTACTCTTGAGAGAGAATCAAATACGTGAGCTTTAGTGCTGGATGAGCAGAACAGCAGAGACAAACTGGAGCCATCTCAGGCTGATTAGACCCTATAGTCATCCAAGTTGTGTTCCAAATCTCGTTCTTTATGAATCCACCCTATCCACAAACCAGTGCTTGTGAAATAAATATTGAAGTGTTCTTAAAGCAGAAATTATCACTGATTGAATCAGAATCAGATGCACTTGTGATTCAAAGATAACTGGACCAGATTCTGCACGATGAGCAATAATGTGTTCAGGCATAAAAGACTTCAGCAAGTACTGGTAAAGGTAATTAAAAAAATCAATCAGATCAACTTCTGTACCCTGGCCCAGAGAGATGAAGAATTTTGAATAGGCAAGAAATGGGCAGAAAAACAAGAGAAATGAATGCACAGTGAAACAAGTGAAATTCCTCTGCCTACCTGTTTCAAGAATGGGAATTGTGTTGAAGCTGGGATCAAGAATGGATTCATAATCAGAAATTTCCCTATGTGTTCTCCTTGGTAAATAAAAACAAAGAAATACTAAACAGTGGATTTAAATTTTAATGGGCCAAAAACAACAACAAAAAAGCACTATAAATAATCCCTCGAATAAAAATGTTCACATTAAAACAGCTAAATTGTGTACTTCAAAATGTCCTGGATGATACTTCACTCCATACTGTATCAAGTATAGTGAGAGATTTCTTGGGACAAGCAACTGAATCTAGGACAAAACACAAAACATTGGTGAGATACTGACCTTTCATTTAGAGGATGCATATATTTACGGATATCTCTTTGTGTGTGTATATTTATGTACATATATATGCTTATCTCATTTAACAAGGAGCTATGGAGAGAAAATTACTTGCTCTCACAGCATGTTGCCAGGAGTTTTAGGAGATATACTAAGAGAAAATTTGTCCTCTAACTTCTTTTCTTAAGGCTGTTTGGATCATTCATATCACAAAGAAAGACAAATAATCATGGCAAACCTAAGCAAGAGGATAAAGTTATCAAATTATACAATCAGGGATTCTTAGACTTAGAAGGGAATCCAGGGGTCATCTCAATGGATACGAGTGAAAGTGAAAGTGTTAGTCACTCAGTCTTGTCCAACTCTTTGCAACCCATGGACTGTAGACTGCCAGGCCCCTCTGTCCATGGACTTGTCCAGGCTAGAATAGTAGAGTGGCTTGCCATTTCCTTCTCCAGGGAATCTTCCCAACCCAGAGATCAAACCTGGGTCTCCTGCATTGCAGGCAGTTTCTTTACCATCTGAGCCATTAGGGAAGTCCCCAATAGGTGTACATGGAATGAATAATTGCATTAGTGAATGAAAGAGCCAGTGAATCTAATAAGAACTTTGTTGAATGGATACATGTTATTATTGCCTTGAATTGTTGTTTATTTTTCAACTATGCTCACATGCACATCTGTACTTACCTCTCAGTTTTTGCATCATGTATGAGACATAGTTAAAAAGTTCTTGGTACAATTTTATGAAATTTGCACTGTCAGAAGATACCCGAGGCAAATGGGGAGAAATACATATTTATGTATTTTTTCATCAATCAATCAGTAAAGAATTGTTGAATGCTCAGTAAGTGGTAAAAGTGGAAGACAGTATAGAACAAACTGTGTATTTGTGGATAAACATCAAATGGATTTTTTTTTTCTGAATTTGTATATTTGGAAAAAAATCTGAGCTAAAATATCTTTAGATAATTAAGCTGTTTTACAGATAGTTTTATTTATTTATTTATTTTTTTTTCAATAGAGACTCAGTATAGACTGATGCTGAAACTGAAACTCCAGTATTTTGGTTACCTGATGCGAACAGACAACTGATTGGAAAAGTTCTTGATGCCGGGAAAGTTGAGGGCAGAAGAAGAAGAGGGTGCCAGGGGATGAGATGGCTGGATGACATCACTGATGCAATAGACATGAACTTGGGCAAATTTCGGGAGATGATGAGGGACAGGGAAGCCTGGTGTGCTGCAGTCTATGGGGTCACAAAGAGTCAGACATGATTGGGCGACTGAATGACAATAACAACAACAAGTATAGCAAAAGAAATGTGTTTCCACAAAACAAAGCATGTCTTCCTAATTTCACTGACTTTAGTATCTTCCTCTTAATATTTACATTCTTAAAACATCTTATAAGTGGATACAATTGAAAAACTTTATCTATCATACTTCCTTTCATGAATTTCATGCCACTTTTCTCTTTTCTGTCCACCTGACTGCTTCAGCTCCCACCACAGGGACTACTCGAATCACCAGTCCAGGTTCGATGCATGATACTGGATGCTTGGGGCTGGTGCACTGGGAGGACCTAGAAGGATTGTACGGGGAGGGAGGTGGGAGGGGGGTTCAGGATGGTGAACACATGTATACCTGTGGCGGATTCATGTTGATATACGGCAAAACCAATACAACAGTGCAAAGTAATTAACCTCTAATTAAAATAAATAAGTTTATATTTTAAAAAATTCTCCTATTTCTGTTGTCACACCTAAACTCTCTAAGATGAAGATCATTTTTGTTTGTTTTCACTATTGTGTTCTCTGGGTTCACAACAAGGCTGCCAGCATTTAAGAGCCTGATGGCTGTATTTTAGTAAAACTTAAGGAAAGACTATGCTTTTAATCTGGAACTCCAGACTTGAGACATGGACCAATGCTCAGCATAGATTTCATCAGGATCCTCAGTCAAGATTAAAAAAAAAAAAAAAACACACAAACAAGCAAACAAATGTCATCTTCCATTAAAAATAAATCCATACATCCTCCAATACTATAAGTCTCCTGAAAGCATTTGGAATGCCTATACTTCTAACCAGAAGCCCAGAATATCAGAGTAAAATCATACAAACAGATCTTCAGTGACCTATCATAGCCCCCACAGACTTTATTAAGAGAGAAGTAAAACCTATAGAATCTACCTAGCCTAACTCCAGTTCCTTCTGTCCACTTCAAAGCATATTTCTGGAAGTTATTGTCTTGCAAATGTCCTACAATCTGTTCCTATTTTTAAAATCAAAATTGTCGCAACTTAATGCAGTGTGCACTGACCTAGGATAGGAAATCATTCAAAAATAATTTAGAGTTTTTTAGATTTCAAGCAAGAAAACGTATATTATTGTGATGACAGGGACCATCAGAAAGTAGTTTTGAATATAACTTTGAATTTTTTGGCCCAGATAAAACAAAAGACCCTAGAAACAGATAAGATGCATCACAATAATCTACAATTTACAATCCCTTTCCTGGATTTCCTATTGCCCTTAGTAATCCCTAAAGCAGAAACAAACAAAACAAATCCTTTCAGCATATCTTCATGAAACTGTCTGGAATGTGACAAAACTTTGAGAAAGAGTTTTGTGATAATGGTTTTGCACTTTATTGGTGCTTCTCCAGAGAAGGTGGTGAATGGTTGCTTTCAAATACATAGAAGTATCAAAGGCTAAAGTCAATAAAAACCTCTGTAGAATAATTGGGGAGGGAAGAAAAATGAGGGAAAGCATAAAAGAAATGAAAAGACAAAAAGGACCTATAAATATAAAAGCCTAAGGAGTATATTTTGAGGGAATAGATGATGCAAAACAAAATTGAGAATAGTTATCAGAGGACCAAGGAAGGCAAATAAAACAATGAGATATATGATGCTTGTCCTCCTGCTTCAAGTCTAGCTCATCAAACAGTTTTTCATTCCATTTTGTGTATATGAGCTTTATCTGACTACTGCCTGCAGAAAATGCTCAGATTTTCTGACTTTTTTTTATTTCACAGTCAAAGGAAATAACATATTGATGAGACTCTAAGGCAACTAACAGAACATCCTCTTCAAGAATGAGAAAAAATACAAATTAAGCAGTGCTAATGAATGAATCATTTATATTTTTCATGTTCTTGAAAATAGTAGTAGCACTAATGTAATAAACAATAAAAATAAAATATTATGTTGAAAGATTTTTTTCTGGGATTCAAAAAGTTAGAATTTATTGAAAAAGTATACTTAATTATAAAATACCATGGACTATATTATGCAGAGAAAAGAACTTGGAGTTAATCTTCCATCTCTGGAAATACCTGAGTGATAAATTGCTAAAGAATAGCCAAGAGAATTGGTAGGGTTGATGATGTGAGCTAGGTTAGACAGTGGTGACTGCAGGTTCAAAAATGACCTCTGTTGTATAAATGCACACAGAGCTGGTAGACACCTTGTCTGGAAAGAATAACTTACATGAAGTAGGAGGGCAAGTTGTTAAGTCAGAAAAGTCAAGTGGCCCGATTATGATTTTCAAAGCAGGTTGGCTTAGTATAGACAGACCCCAACAAGAAAATGACAGCCAAATGGGGCCTGTAATCACACAGAAATCTGGCCAGAACACAAGTTTATTGTCAAGTTTTATAGAAGCCTAGAATTACTGAGAAGTGCAGGGAGCCTACACAATTGCTTAACATGGTGATTCTGACCATTTCAAGGGATCAGAGAAGAAAAACCAAGGGATCAGAGAAGAAAGTGAATGCCTTGAGGATGTAAGAACAGAAACAGTTTGACAATATGGAAAGATCGGTGAGCTGGGCATCAGAGAGTAGAATTTTAGAAGTAGAAGAGCCTTTTTATGAAAGTGAAACAGGAGAGTGAAAAATTTGGCTTAAAACTCAACATTCAGAAAACTAAGATCATAGCATCCAGTCCCATCGTTTCATGACAAATAGATGGGGAAACAATGTAAACAGTGACAGACTTTATTTTGGTGGGGAGGGGGAGGCGGGGGTTGCACTCCAAAATCACTGCAAATGGTGATTGCAGCCATGAAATTAAAAGATCCTTGCTCTTTGGAAGAAAAACTATGACAACCTAGACATATTAAACAACAGAGACATCACTTTGCCGACAAAGGTCCTTCTAGGTAAAGCTATGGTTTTTCCAGTAGTCATGTATGGATGTGAGAATTGGACTAAAAAGAAAGCGAAAGTGAAAGTGAGGTCGCTCAGTCGTGTCCGACTCTTAGTGACCCTATGGACAGCAGCCCACCAGGCTCCTTTGTCTATGGGGTTTTCCAGGCAAGGGTATTGGAGTAGGTTGCCACTGTCTTCTCCATAAAGAAAGCTGAGCTCCAAAAACTTGATGCTTTTGAACTGTGGTGTTGGAGAAGACTCTTGAGAATTCCTTGGAGTTCAAGGAGATCCAACCAGTCCATAGTAAAGGAAATCAGTACTGAATATCCATTGGAAGAACTGATGGTGAATCTGAAACTCCAATAGTTTGGCCACTTAATACAAAGGACTGACTCATTTGTAAAGACCCTGATGCTGGGGAATACTGAAGGCTAGAGGTGAAGGGGACAGCAGAGGATGAGATGATTGTATGGCATCACTGACTCGATGGACATGAGTTTGAGTTAGCTCTGGGAATTGGTGATGAACAAAGAAGCCTGTCATGCTACAGTCCATGGGGTCATGAAGAGTCAAACACAACTGAGTAACTGGACTGAACTGAACTGAACTGTGATATGGATGATTCAATCTTTGGATTCACTTTTTGGCTCTGGTATCAGCCGGTTTTGTGACTTTGGACAAGTTCTGCAACCTTCTATTATCCAGTTTACTTATCACTAACCTAAGAGAACAGGTATAAATATTTTGAAAGTGCTGCCCTACTTAGAGATGCTATTATTTTCTATTCATGATAGTGTTTGCAATTATATGGTCCTCTGAAACTCCAAAATGTATTTATGTGATAGTGTTTCTTATTTCAAACAGTCCTGTGTGGTAGCTCATATAGAAAACACTATAGCTCATTTTAAGATAAGAAAATGAAGGCTTTGAAAGGTAAGATGACTTTCTAAAGGTTGCCAAGCTAATTAGCATCAGAGCAAAGACCAAAAATGTTGATCTGCTATATTTGCAACTACTTCACAATGTTCCTTTCAGTAAAAATATTTTAAAGCTTTATAGAAGGAAAACAATTTTTTATTTGCATGTTTTCAGTTGCCTTATATCAACAGGAGTTAAGAACTTCCTGAGAAAAATAGAAACAAAAAAGGTCAAGAGTGGAAAAAGAAATCCTGTACATTTCATATCAAAGGAAAATGTAAACAAAGTTAAATAATCAGTTATTTAGCAAATTTGTGTTGAGGATGGATGACATGCTATGAGAGGTACAGAGATTTTTAAAGGCAATCACTTCATGGCAAATAGATGGAAACAGTGGCAGATTTTATTTTCCTGGGCTGAAAAATCACTGTGAACACTGACCACAGCCATGAAATTAAAAGATGCTTCCTCGTTGGAAGAAAAGCTATGACAAATCCAGACAATGTATTAAAACAGCAGAAACATCACTTTGCTGACAAAGGTCCATATAGTCAAAGGTATGGTTTTGCAAGTCATGTGAGAGTTGGACCATTAAGAAGGCTGAGTGCCGAACTATTGATGCTTTTGAAATGTGATGCTGGAGAAGATGCTTTAGAATCCCTTGTACAGGAAGATCTCAAACCAGTCAATCCTAAAGGAAATCAAGCCTGAATATTCATTGGAGGGACTGATGCTGAAGCTGAAGTTCCAATACTTTCGCCACCTGATCTGAAGAGCTGATTCTTTAGAAAGATCCTGATTCTGGGAAAGATTGAAAGTCGGAGGAGAGGGAATGACAGATCATGAGATGTTTTGATGACATCACTGACTCAATGGACATGAATTTGAGCAAACTCAAGGAAATCCCGAGGGACAGGGAAACCAGTAAGGGTTTCCCTTACTGGTAAGAATCAGACATGACTTAGTGACTGAAGAAAATAATTTACCCAGGTAGGGTTTCTAGAATTCAATAGGAATATTAGACATGTCTGAGAGGAATACTAATAAAAGCATAAAACATGATGAATGGTTTAAGATTTTATGTATTAAGAGTTTTGAGATATATATACATATATATATATATATGTATGTATGTATGTATATGTATACATGTATGTATGGGCTTCCCTGGTGGTTCAGATGGTAAAGAATCTGCCTTCAATGTGGGAGACCTGAGTTCAATCCCTGGGCTGGGAAGATCCCCTGGAGGAGGGAATGGCAACCCACTCCAGTGTTCCTGTCTGTAGAATCCTCATGGACAGAGGAGCCTAGCAGGCTACAGTCCATGGGGTTGCAAAGAGTCAGACACAACTGAGTACCTAAGCACAGCATACACACACACACACACACACACACACACACACACACATACACATATATATAATATAAATTTCTCAGAAGAGTCAAATCAAGTTTAGTTCAAGATAAGTCAGGGAAAATATGAAATTTTGGTATTTGAGTTCAGAAATAAAGTGGAACATATAGAGAATTGTTAAAGATTAGAAATCTGCCAAATAAAGAAATCTGCCCATGCATGTTTGTTAATATAGGAAACTACAAATAAGTACCAAGATAATTTTAGAGCTCTTTGCTGGTACTTGTAAAGTGGTAGCCACACAAGAATACATCATATCATGTTGTTCACATATTTCCTTACCTCCCTTTCTCTTTTTCTTCACTTTTATACTTCAAGTTCTGCTTTCAATGAATTCAAGACAAGATAAAAATAACCTATTTTTAGTCATCTAAGACATCATAAAGGAAAAAAAATGTGACAGAAGTTTTAGTAAAAGAAGATATACTCTTCTATAAAAGATTCTTAAAGAATTCATATGTTAGTGTAAAATAATATGGGCTCATATAACTAGATAAATCCATCAGCATAATTCTTCCTCAATTGATAATGTATAAGAAAGCCTCAACAAAACTGTAGATATTTAGGCATGCATAAATGTGTTAACAAGTACTTGTTAATCTAGTTGAAACCTTAAACTTTACATGAGAAAAAAAAATCATGTGATAACTTGTAAAGAAAACAAATCTGAAAAATCATATATATGTATGTATGTATAACTGAATCGCTTTGCTATACAACTGAAATTTACACACATGGTAAATAAATAAATACATACATTTAAATACATAAATTTTAAAAAGGCATGGAGAGGGCAGCATAGTTATTAATGTTAATGCATATATATTTAGATTATAAAGAAAACTCACTGATAAAATAATAGAGTCATGGCACTGATATCATAAAGTCATTATGAACATTATAATGGTTAATATATGTTGAATATATAGAACAAAATCTAGCATATGGTAATAATGCAAATATTGCTTAGCTATTTAGAGCTTATTGCTATTGGAAATCCTTCTAAGACTCAAGCCATGATTTGTGCTGCCTTGCCTCTCCATCAACACTTTGTACCATCTAGTGACTCAACAAATATTTGCTGAATTGGCTTCAATAAAGTTCCAGTGACATGGCTGGGACCACCAACCAGCTGACATATGAAGCACATATAGGTTTATCCATTCCATTTCCTCTGCCAGACATCAGTGTATTCCACTAAGCATTCCTGGGCATCAATTCTTCATTTCGGCAACCTAATTGACCTTAATGTAAATATTCCCAACCACATAAAACATGTTATGTAGTGCACAATAGCAGTTGTAGTTGACTGTCAGCTGCCCTCACATTGTGTGTATGCAATTTATTCCTCCATGAATTCTCCTGAACATAACAAATAACAACGCTTTTCTTAGAAACCTCCTAAAAGTCAGCACACAGGGTAAAGGTGTCACATTTTAGCAACCTTGGCAATATATATATGTATATGTTATAATAATCAAGACATATAGACTTTAATCTTGGTATGGAGACACTGTTTGATTTGAGCCTAAGAGGGGGTTCCCACCATTAAAGCCTAATTTAATTTTGCTTCTTTGCATCATCTGCCCAACTAAATATGAAGCAACATTGGCAAAACTATATTAGGAAAGAAGTAACAGAATTCTGATCTCTTCTCTGTTACTCTCATGCTGAGGGACCCTAAGAACCCCACTTAATTAATCTGGACACTAGTTGAGTTATCTATCAAATGGAGAAAATGATGTCTGCAGGATCTCTTTCTAAACGATGACTAAATAAATTAATAGAAGAAGGCAGTCCCAAGATGTCAGAGGAATAGGGCTGGGAGACCACTTTCTCCCAACAAATTCATCAAAAGATCATTTGAATGCTGAGCAACTTCCACAAAAGTATATCTGAACCCTGGTGGAGGACACCAGGCACCCAGAAAGGCCACCCTTTCTATTCAAAAGGAGGTAGGATGAAATATAAAAGACAAAAAGAGAGACAAAATAGTTAGGGATGGAGACCATCCTGAGGAGGGAGTCATGAAGGAGGAGTGTTTCCAATAGCAGGAAAACCTCACCTATGGGCCTGTGGGGAATTCTGGAATCTCAGAAGGCAACATAACTGGCAGAAAAAAAGAAAAAAAAAAAAAGGAAAAAAAGAAACCTGAAGAATATATGCCTAACTACAACTGCCAGCAGAGAAGTGGCCCAGAAGCTTGTGTCCACCACCAGCGAGGAGAGGCTGGACAGGGAGGTGAGGGCTGAATGACTAGGGTAAAGACTGGGCCTGAATGCCCTGAAGACAATCTGAGGGAACTACCATGAGATAGCAACCCAAACAGTGGTGTAGCCAGAGAGAATAAAACAGAGAAAACTTTCCTGTGAAAGCTAACACATAGCCTGGCCTGCTCATAGAACAAAGGATTGAGCGAATACCAAAGGAGAGTTAGCCAGCTATGTACAGAAGGACAAAGAAGGGCACTACACAATGATTAAAGGATCAATCCTAGAAGAAGATATGATAATTATAAATATATATATGCACCCAACATAGGAGAACCACGATGCATAAGGCAAATGCTAGCAAGTATGAAAGGGGAAATTAACAGTAAGACAATAGTGGAAGACTTTAATACCCCATTCACACCTTTGGATAGGTCAACTAACAGAAAATTAGCAAGGAAACACAAGCTGTAAATGATACAAAGGACTAGTTAGTCCTAATTGATATCTATAGAATATTTCATCTCAAAACAATGAATTTCACTTATTTTTCAAGTGCACACAGAATATTTTCCAGGATAGATCAAATCCTGGGCTATAAATTTAGCCTTGATAAATTAAAAAAAATTATTTCAAGCATCTATTCTGATCACAATGTATTAAAATTAGATATCAACTATGGGAAGAAAAAATATTATTAAAAATACACATATATGGAAACTAAACAACACACTTCTGAATAACAAACAAAACACAGAGGAAGTAAAAAAGGAAATAAAAATATTCATACAAACAAATGAAAATAAAAACATGACAACCCAAACCTATGGGATACAGTAAAAGCAAATCTATGGGTAAGGTTCATAGCAATACAAGCTTACCTCAAGAAACAAGAGAAACATCAAATAAATAACCTAACTTTACACCTAAAGCAACTAGAAAAAGAAGAAATGAGGAATCCCAGGGTTAGCAGAAGGAAAGAAATTATAAAAATTAGGGCAGAAATAATTGAAAAGGAAACAAAGGAGACTATAGCAAAAATCTACAAAAATAAAAGTGGGTTCTTTGAGAAGATAAACAAAATAGACAAACCATAAGCCAGACTCTTCAACAAAAAATGGCAGAAGAACCAAATCAACAAAATTAGAACTGAAAGTGGAGAAATCACAACAGACAACACAGAAATACAAAGGATCATTACTGACTATTATTGGCAACTATAAGCCAATAAAATGGACAAATTAGAAGAAATGGGCAAATTCTTAGAGAAGTATAACCTTCCAAAACTGAACCAGGAAGAAATAGAAAATCTTAACAGACCCATTACAAGCAGAAATTGAAACTGTAATTAAAAATCTTGAAATAAACAAAAGCTTAGGACCAGATCACTTCACACGTGAATTCTAACAAAAATTTAGAGAAGAGCTAACTCCTATTCTACTCAAACTCTTCCAGAAAATTGCAGAGGAAGGCAAACTCCCAAACTTATTCTGAGGCCACCATTACCCTAATAACAAAACCAGACAAAGATACCACAAGAGAAGAAAACTATAGGCCACTGATGAACAGAGATGCAAAAATCTTCAAAAAAATTCTAACAAACAGAATTCAACAGCATATTAAAAAGATCATACATCATGACAAAGTGGGCTTTATCCCAGGGATGCAAGGATTCTTCAATATTTGCAAACTAGTCAAATGATACACCACATTAACAAGATACAAAGCATGATTATCTAAATAGATGCAGAGAAAGCCTTTGACAAAATTCAATATCGATTTATGATAAAAACCCTCCAGCAAACAGGGATAGAAGGAACATACCTCAACATAATAAAAGCCATATATGATAAAGTCACAGCAAACGTTATCCTTAATGGTGAAAAATTGAAAGCATTTCCACTAAAATCAAGAACAAGACAAGGGTGCCCATTCTCACCACTACTATTCAACATAGTTTTGGAAGTTTTAGCCACAACAGTCAGAGAAGAAAAAGAAATAAAGAGAATCCAGATTGGAAAAGAAGAAGTAAAACTCTCACTGTTTGCAGATGACATGATCCTCTACATAGAAAACCCTAAAGACACCACCAGAAAACTACTAGAGCTAATCAATGAATATAGTAAACTTTCAGTATATAAAATTAATACACAGAAATCCCTTTCATTCCTATACACTAACAATGAGAAAATAGAAAGAGAAATGAGGGAAACAATTCCATTCACCATTGCAACAAAAAGAATAAAATACTTTGGAATAAATCTACCTAAAGAAATAAAGATCTATATATAGAAAACTATAAAACACTGATGAAAGAAATCAAAGTTGACACAAATAGATGGAGAAATATACCATGTTCATGGAGCAGAAGAATCGCTATAATGAAAATGAGTATACTACCCAAAGCAATCTATAGATTCAAAGCAATTCCTATCAAGCTACCAATGGTATTTCTCACAGGACTAGTAACAAGTAATTTGTATGGAAATGCTAAAAAAACTCTCAATAACCAAAGCAATCTTGAGAAAGAAGAATGGAACTGGTGATTCAACCTGCCTGACTTCAGACTATACTACAAAACTACAGTCATCAAGACAGTATGGTACTGGCAAAAGGACAGAAACATAGATCAATGGAACAAAATAGAAAACCCAGAGATAAATCCATCCACCTATGGACATGACTGAAGCAACTCAGCAACAGCAGCAGCAACTTTGACACTTTAACAAAGGAGGCAAGAATATACAATGGAAAAACAAATCTGTTTAACAAATGGTGCTGGGAAAACTGGTTAATTACCTGTAAAAGAATGAAGCTAGAACACTTTCTAACACCATACACAAAAATAAACTTAAAATGGATTAACGATCTAAATGTAACACCAGAAACTATAAAATTCCTACAGGAAAACATAGGCAGAATACTCTCTGACATAAATCACAGCAAGATCCTCTATTACCCATCTCCCAATGTAATGGAAATACAGGCAAAAATAAACAAATGGGATCTAATTAAACTTTAAAGCTTTTACACGACAAAGGAAACTATAAGCAGGTGAAAAGATAGCCTTCAGAATGGGAGAAAATAATAGCAAATGAAGCAACTGACAGAGAAATAATCTCCAAAACATACAAGCAGCTCATGCAACTCAAAATAACCTGATCAAAAAATGGGCCAAAGAAATAAATAGACATCCAGAAGGCTAACAAATACATGAAAAGATGCTCAACATCACTCATTATCAGAGAAATGCAAATCAAAACCACAGTGAGATACCATTCTTATGCTGGTCAATGTGGCTGCTATCAAAAAGTCTACAAATAATAAATGCTGGGGAGGGTGTGGAGAAAGGAGAACTCTCTTACACTGTTGGTAAGAATGCGAACTAGTACAGCCACTATGAAGAACAGTGTGATTCCTTAAAAAACTGGAAATAGAACTGCCATAAGACCCAGCAACACCACTGCTGGGCATACACACTGAGGAAACCAGATTTGAAAGAGACACGTGTACCCCAGTGTTAATCACAGCATTGTTTACAATAGCTAGGACATGGAAGCAACCTAGATTTTCATTGTAGACGAATGGATAAGAAAGCTGTGGTACATATACACAATGGAATATTACTCAGCTATTAAAAAGAACAGAATTAAATCAGTTTTAATGAGGTAAATGAATCTGGAGTCTACTATACAGAGTGAAGTAAGTTTGAAAGAAAAACACCAATACAGTATGTTAACACATATATATGGAATTTAGAAAGATGGTAATGATGACTCTATATGTGAGATAGCAAAAGAGACCCAGAGGTAAACAGCATACTTTGGACTCTGTGGGATAAGGCAAGGGTGAGATGATTTGAGAGAACAGCACTGAACCATTTATATTACCATATGTGAAAGAGATTACCAGTCCAAGTTCAATGCATGAAACAAGGCACTCAAAGTCAGTGCACTGGGAGAATCCAGAGGGATGGCATGGGGAGGGAGGTAGGATGGGGGTTCAGGATGGGAGACACGTATACACCAATGTCTAATTCATGTCAATGTATGGCAAAAACCACCACAATATTATAAAGTAATTAGCTTCTAATTAAAATAACTAAATTGATTAAAAAATGTTAGAATAAAAATTATGGAAATTCTATGAACTGGTAAAATTTATTACAGAAATTTTAGAGAATATTAGTAAGAGTATTTTGAGTTTTGCTATCTTTTTTTCCTTGACTTTTCCATGTTTGATTCCAATCAACATTCTCCTGTAGGGTGTATTACTCTTCACCAAAGTTCATGTGTATTCAGTAGCAGTCAAAGCATAATAATGGCATCTTGATCTCATCTATGTCCTTGATGCATACTCTCCACTGTATTTGTACTTAACCCTAAGATCTTGATGATAATAGTCAGATAAGGTGATCTCAACCCATAGATTTCTCTAACCAGGAAGTCATGAAAACTGTAAAATTCGACTGAGAACCACTGAACCCAATAGCTCAGAATGAAACAGGATATATGGACATTAAGAAGTATGTGCATCTAAATGCAAATTCTTTGCAGAGGATTCTGAGTTACGTGCTAGCTCAGGTCTGCTAAGAACCTTAGGGGAGAACTCTTAAGCCTGTGTGGCATGGGAAACAGTCTTCTCTTTGGGCCATCTGAGATCCTCTTGTCCTTGAGTTTCTGATCCTTTTCTGTCTGTTTCACTCTGCTTTTACCTCATGCCAGCCTACATAATTAAGCAATTATCTTGTTTTAGAGCCTTTTCCACCATTCACATAAATAAATACCTCAGTTGTGATCCACTTGCTTGAAGTGACCATATTTGCATGAGGCACATGATTTATTCAATTTATTTATAAAGAACTATTTTCTCCTAAACTTTTGCAAAATGCTGGCTGTTTTGATTCTCATATTGGGGTTCCATTTATCTCTACAGGTTGTCAATCTAAGAAGCTGACTAGGTGTAAATCAGGTTGTAAAGTTAGTGACTTACCTATCTCCAAGAGGTACCTGCACTCTCAAGTTTAGTGCAGCATATTCACAATAGCCAAGACCTGGAAACACCTTAAGTATCCCTTGAGTGACAAATGGATAAAGAAAACGAGATACATATATACAATGGAATTGTATTCAGCCTTAAAAAAGAAGGAAATCTTGCCATTTTCAGTAAAATGGATAGATGTTGAGGGAATTATGCTAAAGGAAATGTCAAAAGCAAATACTCTATGATCTTACTTTTATGTGAAATCTAAAAAAAGACAAACTTATAGAGACAAAAAATAGATTGGTTGTTGCCAGAGGCAGGGGGTGAGTGTATAGGGAATATGGATGAAGGGGTTCAAAAGGTCCAAGTTTCCAGTTATAAGACACATAAGTTCTGGGATGTAATGTATAGCATTGTGACTATAGTTATCAATACTCTTTTGATATTTGAAATGTTTTGTACGTTTGAAAGTTGCTAAAGGAATTTTTCTTAAAAGTTAGCATCACAATAAAGAAAAAAATGTGATTATATGAGGTGATGGATGTTAACTAAATTTATTATGGTCATTACTTTGTAATATATATATCAACTAATTATGTTGTAAAACTTAAACTAATAAAATGTTATAAGTCAATTATATACCAATAAAACAAAAAAAGAATGAACTATCTTAGCATAAATTGAAAATTAAAAAGAAAAAATATGTAGTGTTTTTGCTTCCCTGCTGTGTTTGTGTGTGTATGCTCAGATACTCAATCACTTCTGACTCTTTACAGACTGACTGTAGCCCTCAAGGCTCTTCTGTTCATGGAATTTGTCAGGAAAGAATACTGGAATGGGTTGTCATTTCCTCCTCCAAAGAATCTTTGCAATCCATGTCTCTTTCATCTCCTGCTTTGACAGGAGGATTCTTAACCACTGAGCCAAGAAGGTAAGTGTTTAACTTGTCATAATAAAATGCTCACTCTGTCCTAGATCTTTGGACATAACAATAACACAAACTTGACTTAACTATGTCTCATATGTCCAGAGAAAACATTCTGTGGGGATTATTCTGGTAATGAGGAACGTGGGTTCATTCCTTTGTTTTTCTACCTCTTAATGGTGACAATTTATCCAGAAGGAATCTAGAAACTTTAGAGATTGTTTAGAGAAGCATGACTACATAGACCAACAGATGAATGAATGGAAGTTCAGTTCAGTTCAGTTCAGTTCAGTCGCTTACTCCTGTCCGACTCTTTGCGACCCCATGAATCGCAGCACGCCAGGCCTCCCTGTCCACCACCAACTCCCAGAGTTCACTCAGATTCACGTCCATCGAGTCCGTGATGCCATCCAGCCATCTCATCCTGGGTCGTCCCCTTCTCCTCCTGCCCCCAATCCCTCCCAGCATCAGAGTCTTTTCCAATGAGTCAACTCTTCTCATGAGGTGGCCAAAGTACTGGAGTTTCAGCTTTAGCATCATTCCTTCCAAAGAAATCCCAGGGTTGATCTCCTTCAGAATGGACTGGTGGGATCTCCTTGCAGTCCAAGGGACTCTCAAGAGTCTTCTCCAGCACTACAGTTCAAAAGCATAATTCTTCGGCGCTGAGCCTTCTTCACAGTCCAACTCTCACATTCACACTGGAAAACCATAGCCTTGACTAGACGGACCTTAGTCGGCAAAGTAATGTCTCTGTTTTTGCATATGCTGTCTAGGTTGGTCATAACTTTTCTTCCAAGGAGTAAGTGTCTTTTAATATTGCGGCTGCAGTCACTATCTGCAGTGATTTTGGAGCCCCCCCAAAATAAAGTCAGCCACTGTTTCCACTGTTTCCCCATCTATTTCCCATGAAGTGATGGGACCCGATGCCATGATCCTCGTTTTCTGAATGTTGAGCTTTAAGCCAAGTTTTTCACTCTCCTCTTTCACTTTCCTCAAGAGGCTTTTTAGCTCCTCTTCACTTTCTGTCATAAGGGTGGTGTCATGTGCATGTCTGAGGTTGTTGGTATTTCTCCCAGCAATCTAGATTCCAGCTTGTGTTTCCTCCAGTCCAGCATTTCTCATGATGTACTCTGCATAGAAGTTAAATAAGCAGGGTGACAATATACAGCCTTGACATACTCCTTTTCCTATTTGGAACCAGTCTGGTGTTCCATGTCCAGTTCTAACTGTTGCTTCCTGACCTGCATACAGATTTCTCAAGAGGCAGATCAGGTGGTCTGATATTCCCATCTCTTGAAGAATTTTCCACAGTTTATTGTGATCCACACAGTCAAAGGCTTTGGCATAGTCAATAAAGCAGAAATAGATGTTGATCTGGAATTATCTTGCTTTTTCAATGATCCAACAAATGTTGGCAATTTGATCTCTGGTTCCTCTGCCTTTTCGAAAATGAGCTTGAACATAAGGAAGTTCACGGTTCACGTATTGCTGAAGCCTGGTTTGAAGAATTTTGAGCATGACTTTACTAGCACGTGAGATGAGTGCAATTGTGCGGTAGTTTGAGCATTTTTTGACATTGCCTTTCTTTGGGATTGGAATGAAAACGGACCTTTTCCAGTCCTGTGGCCACTGCTGAGTTTTCCAAATTTGCTGGCATATTGAGTTCAGCACTTTCACAGTATCATCTTTCAAGATTATTATAAAAAGTTTTCATCTACAAGGGAAAATTGTCCCCGTAAGACAATCCCATCATGCCTCTTGTCAAAGACATGACAATAGGCTTCTTTTAAGAAATTATTACACATTAATAAAATAGATGACTATTTAAAGAACTTAGGTGGTTTAACATTCATATAAAATACTAGATAAAGCTACTGGTGCCCTTTGGCTGAGAATTGAGTGGGTAATGGGTAGGAAGGCCAGAGGTCCCCAAATGGCAGGATGAAATAAACAGTGACAGACTTTTTTTTTTTTCCTTTTCTACACAAAATCAAAAGAGGCTTTTAAAAATTCTGTGTTGATGACACTTGGCTCTACCTTGAGTTAATCAATGCATTTTTCTTATGGAAATATTTTTCTTAAGCCATGTTAATGAAACTACATATTTGTTTGCAATTTGCCTTTCTTTGAAATTGTTCTTTATTTGTTTATTTTATTTTCTCAAACCTTGGGCTGAAAATGGCTCAGTATTCCTGTCAATTATTTTATTGCTGAGGCATGAGACACCTCATGCCATCCTATCTCAAAAATGCATATCGTGGGAAAGGGGTCTGGCGAAGCTCCCTCAACCTTGAGGTGCCTCTCTTATTTGATTAATAGCTTTCTAAGAGACATAAAACCTTGCTAAAAACTTGCAAGGGGGCACTCTTTCTGTCCCCTTCTGATGTCTATGTCAGACGCTTTCCTTATCTCTATTATACTTTAATAAAACTTTGCTCTACAAAAAACTCTAAGTAATCAAGCCTTGTTTCTGAACCCGGATCAAAATCCTCTCTTCTGGAGGTCACGAATCCCAGTGTAACACATAGCTCACAGCAGCAACCTTTCAGAATGACCCCAAGATTTGGAAATAACAATATAGAGTATACTATTAATATATACATATATACTACAGGTAGAAACCTCTTTAGCTGTAATGGATCAGGTTGCTAGAAACTTTCAGAATTAAGGTTGTTAGTGGAGGGTTTACCTGAGTCTGGAAACACAGGAATGGAGCTAGGAATGCATGTCAGCTGTGCTCCCACCAAGCCCTGGCAGTTGCAATTTCAGGTCCATGGGCTGTACCATGTCTAAGAACCTCTGTGCCAAGGCAGCTTCAGGAAATGAACAGCAGAAGTCCGCAGAAGTGAACCTCAGGCCCTGGATTTTACTAAGGTTATCTCTTGGCTTTATGCGTGACTTTTCCCCAACTTTTTTTTTTTTTTTTTTCTCCTCTGTGAGGGTAATACAAGCCTTCAAAAACAGATATCATCTTATTAAGAGTCATTTGTAGTCAAAAAGGCCAGTGATTATTTTGTGTTTTTTAGCTTCAAAGCTTATTTCAATGGTCTATTTCTCACAGATTTATGATAAAAGCAAACCTTCACATATAAAAGGACTACTGAATGTTTTCCCCAAAACCTAACAAATAAAATTTTCTCAACCAAGTAACAAAATGGTGATAAATATACCCAGAAAAAATGCATCAAAAAAAATAAAGTGGCTAAATAAACAAACATTAAAGAGTGAGATTGAAAAGATATATGTAGATAGAAGGCAAAGAGACAGCAAAGAAATCATACATTATATAGTGGGAAAAGGGTTGTTCAATATAAAGAAGAAACCACATAATCCAAACCAGGTAATCCGGGCCCTGATGTCTTTGGATGTATCTTCTCCCACAGTAGCCAGGAAACAGTAAGGAAGGTACAGGAGGACAGGAGAATTGAGCTGTCTCCATTGTACCATTTGAATCACGTCTTCAAAAGGAGGTTAGTTCTTTCATTTGAACATATCATTTCCTAAACATTGTGTATTAAATATTTCTAACATTTATTAAGTATAACAAGATTAAGAGAGCTAAATACATACCATCACTACATTGTATTTAAAATCACTATATTGAATTATTCTCCATTTGTCCCCTTCTTTCCTTTGGCTTTTGATCCTGACATTCCCTCTGTCTATACCTTCTCTTCCAGGTCCAGTGACAATCATTTTTATCTCATGGAGCTTTCCAATAACTTCTCTTTTATCATATTTTCAAACAAATTGTAAAATCTATGAGAAATATAAGCACATTTTACTGATTGTATTGTTTCCTGATGGTTGAACGTAGGTCAGGCCTGATGGAAGCAGCTTTTATGCAAAATTCTGATTTAGAACAGTGCATTCAATGAAGCAACAGGCGTAACAATGTTCCTTTTCAAGGAAACGGTCCACTTGCTGCTTTTATTTGGTTCTGCTTTTATATTTACTGAGAGAAGAAAAGAAGGATGAGAAGAAGTGAGAAGAGAAAGAAATGATGGGGAGACAAAAGGAGAAAGATACAAAAAAAAAAAGCAAAACATTGATTACAGACCTATTTTGTTTCAAGTAAGAGGTCAAGTAATTCATACATTATACATTTAACTATCCAACAATACGGAAAGACCATTATTGTGAGTATTTCAGGGGCGGTGGCCAGGATGAGCAACCCCACATTCAAGGAGTGGTGGCTGCGCGGGCCCAGGAGGGCCTAGAAGAGCCATCTCACGTTGAAGGTCAGGAAGGGTGGCAGTGAGGAGATACACCTCGTCCAAGGTAAGGAGCAGTGGCTTCGCTTTGCTGGAGCAGCCCTGAAAAGATGCCCCACGCCCAAGGTAAGAGAAACCCAAGTAAGATGGTAGGTGTTGCAAGAGGGCATCAGAGGGCAGACACACTGAAACCATACTCACAGAAAACTAGTCAATCTAATCACACTAGGACCACAGCTTTTTCTAACTCAATGAAAGTAAGCCATGCTCGTGGGGCAACCCAGGGCGGACGGGTCATGGTGGAGAGGTCTGACAAAATGTGGTCCACTGGAGAAGGGAATGACAAAGCACTTCAGTATTCTTGCCTGGAGAACCCCATGAACAGTATGAAAAGGCAAAATGATAGGATACTGAAAGAGAAACTCCCCAGGTCAGTTCGATGAACGTGAATCTGAGTGAACTCTGGGAGTTGGTGATGGACAGGCAGGCCTGGAGTGCTGTGATTCATGGGGTCACAAAGAGTCTGACATGACTGAGTCACTGAACTGAACTGAACCAGGGCTTCCCTGGTGGCTCAGAGTTTAAAGCTTCTGTCTCCAATGCGGGAGACCCAGGTTTGATCCCTGGGTCGGGAAGATCCCCTGGAGAAGGAAATGGTAACCCACTCCAGTGTTCTTGCCTAGAGAATCCCATGGACAGAGAAGCCTGGTAGGCTACAGCCCACGGGGTCACAAAGAGTCAGACATCACTGAGTGACTTCACTCACTTCACTTACACAGGTTAGTTTATATGGCTATCACTTGGCTGTTGAGCAGCAGGTATCTGATTTCAGTCTGCCATTTGTTAACTTATTGACATATCAACACTATGAAAGATTTGAGTAGTGCTGTTAAATATGGTAACCACTCAGGGCTATTTCAATTTAAACTAGTTAAAATTAAGTGAAATTTAGAATGCTGTCCCAATAGCTACATTAGACACATTTCAAGTTCTCAAACTACCACATGGGCTGAGCTATAGGAATGGACAGTGAGGTACAGAACAATCCTATCATTGTGAAGAATTCTGATGTACAGAGTTGGCTTAGAATGTAGCGATTTTTCACGGGTCAGAAATCATCTATTTCTGCTGATTTTTGTGATGCTTACCAGTGTACATGTATTGTGATTTCCTACAGTTCTTTGAGGAAAATATTTTACTGGACAAGAAGTGTCAATCAATCTTTGATTATTTTAATTCAGAAGAAAATAAATTCCATGACATTCAAGTCTAAATTCTTGGTAGGCCTCTGCAAAGTGATTGGTGAAATTTATGGTCACAGCTGGATTGCAGTTGTAAAATCCTATATTTTTTAATGCAAAATAGCATCTGTGCCTGCTAATTGGATACTTAGACATACACATAAATTGCCTAGGAATTAGAAAGGTATATTTCTTAGGTCCTGCCCACATCTTGCCATTTGGAGAATCATTGCTGAAATTCATTTTTCCTCCTTGTTAGTCTTATAGGGGGGTGGATAATGCCTTTTCCTTGTTATAAATAATGTCCATTGGGAATATATCCTTCCTCCTCCTAATCCAGGCTTAATCCTTTCTAGCACTGAACTAAATAAGAAACCACTGTCTATTTTGGTAGCTGCCATTCTAAGTAAGTTTGAGTTCTGTGATCATTGCTACCTGTCTGGTGAAAAAGGAATCAAACTGCAAATGCCACAAGCAACCCTGTTTCAGGATTTGGATTCAAATGCTATACCGCAGCTATAGAAAAGCTGTGAGGACTAAGTCATATGTAACCTCGATTTAACATTTTAGTTCCTTGCTGGTCTTCTCTACTTTGCGGTGCAATGGGAGCAATAGAATCTAAGGGTATTCTGTTACAAGTTTCATGCAAAAGTTTATTAAATTTGCTCTCATCATTATTGTGAGCCCTAGAAAAGATGATTTGAGATCCAGAGTCTATAGTTCTCCCACCTGAGCAGATTGCTTTATAATTCTTCCATGCACTGGTAATTTCCATTAGAAAGTTTGCTAACCTGGTACTGACAACTACACATCATAATCAGAAGGTGAAAAAGGCTCACCCACTCTGATCTGTGGTAAAACTGATACCAGCTATCTGGGAAGAAAAGAAGTATAAGAAAGAAAACACCAAATTGCTGGTGCATCTGCTCTTTTTATGTGAGCACTACTAAGTGTGAAACATGAATGCAAAGAAAGAGAATGATTTTCAGATTTAATCCCTTTAGAATAGAAAGCTTTGGTTGCTGTTTAAGGAGCCTTTTCACCTCAAGGTCACAGCTTGAATCCCATCTGGATTTATGTAAAGTGTTTGCATTCAATTATTTTTGAGCTCTTTCTGCAGTATTGCCTCCTTGCATTGCATATATTGTTTATGCCCACTGGGCCTTTTGCACATTTGTCCTGCTTATTCTTGCCTGCTTTTCTCGTTAATATGCCCTGATCTTTTAAATTGACTGATTGGTTATGATGGATGGGTTTATCTTCCTTCCTCCTTTCTTCATCAATATAATTAAGTTGAAATCAAGTTTCCTAGCCCTTGATAGTTAATAGAAAGCAACAACAATGAAAGAACACATAAAAATGACTGCTCTTGGAGTAAGTTGGTGCTTGATAGACCTTGGCACTTGGAAATAGTTTCTGTCTCTCAGCTATTTTCATCCAGTGAAAAAGGAGAATCAGCTGATTTTCTTTTTATGCTTTTATTGAATATTTATAATACAAATATATGGAAAATATGAAATCTGTACAAAAGGCCTATATATACTTATTTAAAATATAATAGTAATTATTATTAATATTAGCAAATATTTTTATGAACTTATATAAAAGACACTTTAGGTGATAAAAAATACTAAACTTCCCCTAATTTATTTATTCTTTAAATATACTAGTGAATTTATTTAAAAGCAAGAAACATATATATGTAAAATAAAAAGTAAAATGCAGAGTAATGATTACAAAAATGTAATACATAATAAATCCTTCACAGATATCTAGCGACAGAAGTCATGTTGTGGTCTAGGTTGATTAAAGAAGGCTTCATACAGGAATCAGACGTGAAGAATACACATCACAAGAATGCAACAGGCAGAGAAATTAACAGAAATTGTATTCCAGAAAGTCAGAAGTTGAAAATATGTTTAAGGTGGGCTGTGGAAAAGGTGAGATGATTGGTGTGGAGAACAATGTTTTGGCAGTGATATTTGAGAGGTTTGGAGAAAATTTGAGGCATCCTTTGTTTGTTAGTTTGCTTATATACACCTAGTCAATTCTTCCCTTCTTTGTCCTCATTCCCTTACTCCCCAACTAATAAAAGATGGTAAAATTAGGTCTGCAGTCCTTTCTGCAGAATCTTCCATCTTTTGGCCCTGACATGCTGAGATGACCTTTGAAGTCGGAGGAGCCCAGCTGAGGATACCAGCAGGAAGAGAGAATCAAGCCTAACACCACTCAAATTGTGGTTTGGGGCTTTAACATTTTCCTTTACTTTTTTTATAGCCATCAATTGCCTTCTACAGACACTGAATTCACTTATAAAGTTAAAACAGAGAAAAAAGTGGAATGCATTGAACAGAAAATTCTTTTTTTTTTTTTTTTTGCTTATTTGTTTTCCTCCTTTTCATCATTTTGTTGAATGTGTGCAAAACTATATGAGTTTATTCAATTATACCCAAATGCAAGTATAGGATTTGCCATATTGGACCAGCCCATTGGTCTATCAATGTTGCATTTTCACTGCCACTGGCACCAGATGATTCATGAAGCATTGAAGGAGAATAAACTCCTCTACATACACAAAGAAGGAAGTAAGTTAATTGTGCAGTGCAATATATGGGGAGAGTCTTAGCTGCTTCGAACGGGACTATATAAGTGGAATATGGATTTAAAGGTGACTAAATAGGGCAGAAGCTGCATCATTTGGAGACCGATTTAAACAGTTCTTACCTTTAGAAATTGTGTCCAGTGTCTTTCTGAACATTCTCAATTATAAGAACTATTATTTATCTCACAATAATAAATTGAACTAGTGGAATCAAACTACCCCATTGTAGGAAGAAAAAAGCAGTACTCTATGATAATTTACACATTGCTTCTTTTTATTTGGCGAAAGAATAAATGCATTCAAAACTAGAAGTTAACATAATGCCTCAGGAACTGACACCCCATTCCTTTGATAATTATTAAAATGGGTTCAGTCAGTTTAATTACTTAGTCTACTCATTCACTCAGTCATCAGGAAGAGATGATATTGTGTGGAAATCATTGATCCAATCTGAAAAATGCTACAAAAATGGACTCCAAGGCAAAGGAGAGTTGGGGACTTGAGGCACTAAGATGCAGGTAAAAACATAGACTGCCATACATATGGCAATATGAAATAAAACATGCATTCAGAGTATAGAGGGGCCAATTCTAGATGAAATGAGATGGAACAAATACCCTGCTTATATTTTCTTTTCAGAGGAAAATTTGAACAAAACAAGATAATTAATCTGACATTCTTCAGAATCCCATATCTGTGCAATTTAAAAATATTTTCAGTTTTAAAATAAATTATAAAGTGGAAATTGTGTTTAACTGTAAATAAGGTATAGGTTCCTGATCTGAGTAACAACTTTACATAGGTGTTTCTAGTTTCATCAGGGATTTTTCAACCTAAAGTCCCTGCCCAGATCTGTTGATAATTGTTATAATAATTATGGCAGAGTCAGCTACATAAACTGTAGCATTTAGTATAAAATAAAATTTTAGGACCCCCAGTTCAAACAGCAGTAGAAAAGTACCATAAAGATATTAAAATATAAAACGTTTTCCTTTGCAGTACACAGTCTGTCTTTCAAGTTTGCATAGTGTATTTTATTTGTCATTTAATGTCTTTCTAGCTTGTCAAAAATTAACTGTAAATTATCAACAAGAACTTTATATGAGTTTTACATGCAAATATGAAAGTATTTAACTTGTATGTGGAGTCACCAAAATTGTAAAATTTTGTATTTCAAGCATGTACATTTATATATATTTTGTTCCTACCAGAACAATGGAAACACTACACAAAGCTAATTAAACTGTTTGCATTTTATTTTAATGCATATATGTTTGACCAAATACTCTCTACCTTCAGCTTAATAATAAGTAAGAAAGAATTGAAAGGAAAAGATCTATAGACTGTCTTATATTTCCCTTTCCTTCAAAGCATAGTTAGCTAATACACAGGGAAAGAACTTGAGTAAGGAAGGGTGTAATGTTGATCCTGGATTTGTCATGGTTCTTAGATTGTAATTGTCTTCATTCTGCATTCAAAACATATTCTGGGTCAAATGGAAAGTGTGGTCTCTTGGGGAAGTGCAACCTCAGTTATCACTTTTGTATATGTAACACACTTCCTTTCAATTTTTAAGTATTATTGAGTTCTGTTTCACTTTGGGTACATCAGCATCATATGCTCTAGGTACACTGAGAATTTTAAACACAAGTGGTTGGCAAGAAATGTTGGTAAAGATGCTTATCTCCAGTATCTTGTCTACTCACAGGCATGCCCCAATTTCCCACTGAAATTCAGTTATAAAAGTTTCAAGATAAAATTAATAATTCAAGATGGTGACACCAGAGTATTAAACCAAATACCTTTCCAGTTCAGTTCAGCCGCTCAATTGTGTCCAACTCTTTGCGACGCTTTGGACTGAAACACACCAGTCTTCCCTGTGCATCACTAACTTCTGGAGATTACTCAAACTCATGTTCATTGAGTCGGTGATGCCATCCAGCCATCTCATCCTCTGTCGTCCCCTTCTCCTCTTGCCTTCAATCTTTCACAGCATCAGGGTCTTTTCCAATGAGTCATTTCTTCGCCTCATGTGGCCAAAATATTGGAGTTTCAGCTTCAGCACCAGTCCGTTGAATGAATATTCAGGACTGATTTCCTTTAGGATGAACTGGTTAGATCTCCTTGCTATCCAAGGGACTCTCAAGAGTTTTCTCCAACACCATAGTTCAAAAGCATCAATTCTTCAGTGTTCAGCTTACTTTATAGCCCAACTCTTGCATCCATACATGACTACTGGAAAAACCATAGCTTTAACTAGATAGACATTTGTTGGCAAAGTAATGTCTCTGCTTTTTAATATGCTGCCAAGGTTGGTCATAGCTTTTCTTCCAAGGAGCAAACGTCTTTTAATTTCATGGCTGCAATCACCATCTGAAGTGATTTTGGAGTCCAGAAAATAAAGTCAGCCACTGTTTCCACTGTTTACCCATCTATTTGCCGTGAAATAATGGGACCAGTCACCATGATCTTAGTTTTCTGAATGTTGAGTTTTAAGCCAACTTTTTCACTCTCCTCTTTCACTTTCATCAAGAGGTTCTTTAGTTCTTCTTTGCTTTCTGCCATAAGGGTGATGTTATTTACATAGTTGAGATTATTGACATTTCTCCCAGAAATCTTGATTCCAGCTTGTGCTTCACCAGATTTGCATTTTGAACGATATACTCTGCAGATAAGGTGAATAAGCAGGGTGATTATACAGCCTTGAAGTATTCCTTTCCTGATTTGAAACCTATCTGTTGTCCAGTTCTAATTGGTGCTTTTTGACATGCATATAGATTTCTAAGGAGGCAGGTTGGGTGGTCTGGTATTCCCATCTCTTTAAGAATTTTCCACAGTTTGTGGTGACCCACACAATCAAAGGCTTTGGCATAGTCAATAAAGCAGAAGTATGTTTTTCTAGAACTCTCTTGCTTTTTCCACGATTCAGTGAATGCTGGCAATTTCATCTCTGGTTCCTCTGCCTTTTCTAAATCCAACTTGAACATCTGAAAGTTCATGGATCACATATTGCTGAAGCCTGGCTTGGAGAATTTTGAGCATTATTTTTCTAGCATGTGAGATGAGTACAATTGTATGGTAATCTGAGCATTTTTTGAAATTCCTTTCCTTGGGATTGGAATGAGAACTGACCTTTTCCAGTCCTGTGGCCAATGCTGAGTTTTCCAAATTTGCTGGCATATTGAGTACACCACACTCACAGCATCGTAGTTTAGGATTTGAGATAGCTCAACTGGAATTCCATCACCTCCATAGCTATGTTCATAATGATACTTCCTAAGGCCCACTTGACTTTGCATTCCAGGATGTCTGGCTCTAGGTGAGTAATCACACCATCATGATTATCTGGGTCGTGAAGATCTTTTTTGTATAGTTCTTCTGTGTGTTCTTGCCACCTCTTCTTCATATCTTCTGCTTCTGTTAGGTCCATACCATTTCTGACCTTTATTGTGCCTATCTTTGCATGAAATGTGCCCTTGATATCTCTAATTTTCTTGAAGAGATCTCTTGTCTTTCCCATTCTATTGGTTTCCTCTATTTCTTTGCACTGATAACTGAGGAAGGCTTTCTTATCTCTCCTTGCTTTTCTTTGGAACTCTGCATTCAAATGTGTATATCTTTCTTTTTCTGTTTTGCCTTTAGGTTGTCTTCTATTGTCAGCTATTTTTAAAACTGCGCTTTGTGTAATGCATAGGTCCAAACACATAAACTGTGTTTAATAATGATATTAATAAACTGTCTAATGATGGTCTGTGCCTAGCTGTGTGATGAAGCCCCTTACTATGCATTGCATATTTAATGTTCACAATAGCTCCATTTTCAGTTCAGTTTAGTTTAGTCACTCAGTTATGTCTGACTCTTTGAGACCCCATGGACTGCGGCATGCCAGGTTTCCTTGTCCATCATCAACTCCTGGATCTTGCTCAATCTCATGTCCATCGAGTTGGTGATGAGCAAGTTGAAATTTTAAGATATTAAGCAATGAGCTTCTAGTGCCTTAAGACTCAAACTATGGTTCTCTGGACAGCATCATCCTCAGCTGAAGTTTGTTGGAAATGCAGAATCTTGGGCCCCAACATAGAGTTACTGAATCAGAATCTACACTTTCAAGAGATTCCCAGAGAAATACTGTCTGTGTTACTCTAATGCCAAGTGAAAGGCACCATAGGTTATCTTCTAGAGGAGGGACATTTTCTCCTCTAGCCCTCTTGGTTCTTCGGCTGTTTTAATAATTAAATAGATACATGACAGATTAACAGGAGAAAAATAAGTTTAATTTTGTATGTTTGGAGGCTCCACAGGTATGAAACCTGAGAATTGACTGAAACAGACTCTTTACATACCATTTTAGATGAATAATAAATTACTTTTGAAGATTTGACCAAACAAAAGAGTTTGAGCTTGGATCAACCAGTTACTAAAGAAGAAGCAAAGTTTGTTTACACTTCCTTTGCCACAAATCTCCTTTCTTCAGTGATAAGGCTGCCCTCCATCCTCCAGTCATAAATATACCTTCCCTCAGGATTTTGTTTCTGCCTTCAGAGGAACAAAGAAGTGTCAGACTATTCTTCTGGTACTAGATGTTTCTCTTGCTAAGTCATTTTAGTCAAGTCCAACTCTTGCAAAATAATCAGTTTATTCCTTTGGAATATTTTGAAGTGGCCTGTCTTGTGACACATCAATATCAAACTTCAGAACTCAGACATGAAATCACCACTCCATTGCATCATATATTCCATACCTGTGATGATGGGCCCAGTCACATGCTTTCAAAGACAAATCTAAACTCTATGTTGACTGTAATAACTGGCAATAACCATAAGCTTAGAAAATTCTACTATGCTTTCCAATTTTACAAGCTATGCTAACATTTGTGAATCATATCTTTATAGAACACAAAAATAATGTTGAGGGACCATAGGAAGAAATGTATTTCTGAGGTTAATGTAAAAGTCTTTAGGAGAAGATAGGTTTTGAGGTGAACTACTTTAGCTTGCTCAAGAGAAGTTGGGAAAGAAACTTTCCAAGAAACCTTTTCAAAATATTAAGTTCCATACTGGATGAGCAGTCATAGTTTTCTGCACTGGCAGTACCATAGATCTCCAGGATGGATAGATATCCTTTTCCCCTCTGGATAAAATAATCCGTATGCAGAGAAAGGGATTTTGCTGGGGGAAGGTAACCCACATCACTGCGACTATATGTTATGCAGATAAATACTGTAGTGCACATATGCAAAGTGAAGAGCTCTGTGTGTGGTACTGGAGAGAATGATGGGGATGGAACACACTAGACCCAGCATCAGTGAGCCTCTGTTCTAGCAGATGTTTTGTTATTTAACAGATTATATTCTATATGTGAAAGCTTTAGAGATATTAACTTACTTCATCCTGACAATATTCCTGCATGGGATATATTATTTTTGTTATTTCAGTCTTGCAAATAAGGAAACTAGGCCCATAGAGGTCAAGTAACCATTTCACATTCACACATGAGCAGGATTGGATTTCAGTGCAGGCCATCTGCTTCCAGAATCAGTGCTCTTAATTGTTACTGTATGCTGTGTCTCAGTAATATTCACATCATTTTACTATGACCTGTGACAAAATAAAACTATAAGAGCAAGGTGTGGTGGACGAGAGGACAGGTTTGACACAAAACTTTAATCAAATTGACTGAAAAAATGTTATAACAAGAATCTGAGATTCAAAAACCAAAAGAGTTAGTGAATTTGTTTTCTGAACAGGTATAAAACTATATCATTTGAATATGCTATATCATAAAACTATATCATTTTTTTCTTACAATAAAATAGTTCAAGGTATGGGGATAACCCTTTTTTTTTTCTGTTTTCCATCCGTATAAATGTGCATGCATGTACATAAATGCATATGTGCATGTGTGTGTATATTTAATATCTATATCTTTATAGTTCACTACCAAGCAAGATGCATTTTTTCAACAATTTCAATGCAATTTATGAATTAATGCAACTTATATCCAACTACTAGTTCTTTGCCAGGAGCTTTACAAAGCAGATCTAGGGAAGATATATTTAGTTCTCTAAAGTTCATTTTAGGAGCTATTTTGTTTAGTTTCATGAATTCTACATCCTTAGCTTTAAATCAAAACAGAGAATGCATTTTATTATCAGAACCCGAGGCAATGGTCATATGACTCTGACTTCTTGTGCTTACTTTCCAGGAAAGGTCTGGGGATTGATAAAGTAACCATTAATGGTTGTGACTTGCTTTAACCTGAAAGTATATGTAAACATAACTGTTGTGCAGAAGAATAAAATTGAGACTAACTGGATAGGGGGTAAAATATCCATTGTGCTTTAGCTTGCATTTCCTGTGAGTAGAAGGGTTTTTATTTACCATCTAATGTAAATCACTGCAGATGGTGACTGCAGTCATGAAACTAAAAGATGCTTATTCTTTGGGAGAAAAGCTATGGCAGACCTAGACAGCATATTTAAAAGCAGAGACATTACTTTGCCAACAAAGTCTGTCTAGTCAAAGTATGGCTTTTTCAATAGTCATGTATGGATATGAGATTTGGGCCATAAAGAAAGATGAATGCTGAATAATTTATGCTTTTGAACTGTGGTATTAGAGAAGACTCTTGAGAGTCCATTGTACTGCAAGGAGATCTAACTAGTCAATCCTAAAGGATATTAGTCCTGAATATTCATTGGAGGGACTGATGCTGATGCTGAAGCTCCAACACTTTAGACACCTAATGAGAAGAACTGATTCATTGGAAAAGACCCTGATGATGGGAAATGTTGAAGGTGGGAGAAGAAGGGGACAACAGAGGATGAGATGGTCAGATGGCATGACTGACTCAATGGACATGAGTTTGAGCAAGCTCTGGGAGTTGGTGATGGACTGGGAAACCTGATGTGCTGCAGTCCAGGGGATTACAAAGAGTCGGACATGACTGAGCAGCTGAACTGACTGATGACTGACTGATGTGGATTGAGTAATGTACCAGAAAATTCATGTCATTTAAGATTTTCTATTTCTTCCTGGTTCAGTTTTGGAAAGCTGTACTTTTCTAAGAATTTGTCCATTTCTTCCATGTTGTCCATTTTATTGGCATATAATTGCTGATAGTAGTCTCTTATGATCCGTTGTATTTCTGTGTTGTCTGTTGTGATCTCTCCATTTTCATTTCTAATTTTATTGATTTGATTTTTCTCTCTTTGTTTCTTGATGAGTCTGGCTAATGGTTTGTCAATTTTATTTAACCTTTCAAAGAACCAGCTTTTGGCTATGTTGATTTTTGCTATGGTCTCTTTTGTTTCTTGTGCATTTATTTCTGCCCTAATTTTTAAGATTTCTTTCCTTCTACTACCTCTGGGGTTCTCCATTTCTTCCTTTTCTAGTTGCTTTAGGTGTAGAGTTAGGTTAGTTATTTGACTTTTTTCTTGTTTCTTGAGGTATGCCAGTATTTCAATGAACTTTCCTGTTAGCACTGCTTTTATAGTGTCCCACAGGTTTTGGGTTGTTGTGTTTTCATTTTCATTAGTTTCTATGCATGTTTTGATTTCTTTTTTGATTTCTTCTGTGATTTGTTGGTTATTCAGAAGTGTGTTGTTCCGCCTCCATATGCTGGAATTTTTAATAGTTTTTCTCCTGTAATTGAGATCTGATCTTAATGCATTATGGTTAGAAAAGATGCTTGGAATAGAGCTAATCAATGAATATAGTAAAGTTGCAGGATATAAAATCAACACACAGAAATCTCTTGCATTCCTATACACTAATAATGAGAAAGTAGAAAAAGAAATTAAGGAAACAATTCCATTCACCTTTGCAATGAAAAGAATAAAATACTTAGAAATTTATCTACCTAAAGAAGCTAAAGACCTATATATAGAAAACTATAAAACACTGATGAAAGAAATCAAAGAGGACACTAATAGATGGAGAAATATACCATGTTCATGGATCGGAGGAATCAATATAGTGAAAATCAGTATACTACCCAAAGCAATTTACAAATTCAATGTAATCCCTATCAAGCTGCCATATTTTTCACAGAACTAGAACAAATAATTTCAAGATTTGCATGGAAATACAAAAAACCTAGAATAGCCAAAGCAATCTTGAGAAAGAAGAATGGAACTGGAGGAATCAACTTGCCTGACTTCAGGCTCTACTACAAAGCCACAGTCATCAAGACAGTATGGTACTGGCACAAAGACAGACATATAGATCAATGGAACAAAATAGAAAGCCCAGAGATAAATCCACACACATATCAACACCTTATCTTTGACAAAGGAGGTAAGAATATACAATGGAGTAAAGACAATCTCTTTAACAAGCGGTGCTGGGAAAACTGGTCAACCACTTGTAAAAGAATGAAACTAGGTCACTTTCTAACACTGCACACAAAAATAAACTCAAAATGCATTAAAGATCTAAATGTCAGACCAGAAACTATAAAACTCCTAGAGGAGAACATAGGCAAAACACTCTCTGACATAAATCACAGCAGGATCCTCTATGATCCACCTCCCAGAATCCTGGTAATAAAAGCAAAAATAAACAAATGGGATCTAATTAAAATTAAAAGCTTCTGCACAACAAAGGAAAATATAAGCAAGGTGAAAAGACAGCCTTCTGAATGGGAGAAATAATAGAAAATGAAGCAACTGACAAGCAACTAATCTCAAAAATATACAAGCAACTTATGCAACTCAATTCCAGAAAAATAAATGACCCAATCAAAAAATGGGCCAAAGAACTAAATAGACATTTCTCCAAAGAAGACATATGGATGGCTAACAAACACATGAAAAGATGCTCAATATCACTCATTATTAGGGAAATGCAAATCAAAACCACAATGAGGTACCACTGCACACCAGTCAGAATGTCTGTGATCCAAAAATCTGCAAGCAATAAATGCTGGAGAGGGTGTGGAGAAAAGGGAACCCTCCTACACTGTTGGTGGGAATGCAAACTAGTACAGCCACTATGGAGAACAGTGTGGAGATTCCTTAAAAAATTGCAAATAGAACTGCCTTATGACCCAGCAATCCCACTGCTGGGCATACACACCGAGGAAACCAGAATTGAAAGAAACACATGTACCCCAATGTTAATTGCAGCACTGTTTATAATAGCCAGAACATGGAAACAACCTAGATGTCCATCAGCAGATGAATGGATAAGAAAGCTGTGGTACATATACACAATGGAGTATTACTCAGCCATTAAAAAGAATACATTTGAATCAGTTCTGATGAGATGGATGAAACTGGATCGATTATACAGAATGAAGTAAGCCAGAAAGAAAAACACCAATGCAGTATACTAACACAAATATATGGAATTTAGAAAGATGGCAATGATGACCCTGTATGCAAGACAGTAAAAAAGACACAAATGTGTATAGTGGACTTTTGGACTCAGAGGGAGAGGGAGAGGGTGGGATGATTTGGGAGAATGGCATTGAAACATGTATACTATCATGTAATAATTGAATCGCCAGTCTATGTCTGATGCAGGATACAGCATGCTTGGGACTGGGCACGGGGATGACCCAGAGAAATGCTATGGGGAGGGAGGTGGGAGGGGGGTTCATGTTTGGGAACTCATGTACACCCGTGGTGGATTCATGTCAATGTTTGGCAAAACCAATACAGTATTGTAAAGTAAAATAAAGTAAAAAAAAAAAAAAAAATCATGTCCAACTGAAACTTCAGAATATGACCTTAATTGGAATTAAATATTTTGCATATGTAATTAGTTAAGATGAGATAACATTCAGTTAATGTGCATCCTAAATCAAATGGTTGATGCTCTTACTAAAGTAACACTTATAGAAGGAGGAAAATATCATGTTCTAGTGTTCTCTAATGTGACACAGAGATATGCAAAAAAGGAGAAACCATGGGAAGACAGACAGAGATTGGAGTGATGCATCTTCAGTCCCTTGAATGCCAGGGACTGCCAGCAACCTCAATAAGTTAGGAGATAGGCATGGAAAATATTCTCCATCGGAACTCACAAGAGTGAATGAACCAACCCTGCGGGCACCTTGATTTTAAATGTCTATTCTTTATAGATGTAGAGAACACATGTCTGTTATTTTAATTAAGCTATCTAGTTTTAGTGTTTTGTTATGGAAGCCCTAGGAAATTAATACACCATAATTTAGTTGATCACCATTGAGTGTTGGTGATGTTGTTTTGCTAAACATAATTGAATTTGCCTTTTCCTCCCTGTTTACAGAAGGGATGTTTCATGGACTCAATTGTTAGTTTTAACTAATCAGTCAATTTCATACGGTAAAATTTACTGTGCCTATTATAGTTTAAAACTGGGGGTGGATTGTTCCCAGGGTGGACAGTGATACCTGGGTGGTGGATCAGCTCCATGGTAGACAGTGAGAGTGGTGAGACCTGGGGGATCTCCACTCCTGGGCATTCTCCAACATCAGCTCTCACCTTCCCAAGACCCCTTCCAGCCACTTTAGCAGGGCCTTTGTCTTGAAATTTGGCTGCACATTGAGTGACACCTGATAGGCAGTGAAGGTTTACATGCTCAACAAGGACAAGCAGTGGGTCAACCAGTACACCAGGAATGTCATCCACCTGCATTGAGCAGCTGAAGGCCACGCCCCTTCTAGTAGTAACTAATGAAACATGGTCCAATTGAGAAGGAAATGGCAAACCACTGGAGAAGTGAAGGGCAATCCGCTTCAGTATTCTTACCTTGAGAACCATATTAACAGTGTGAAAGCGCAAAAAGATATGACACTAAAAAATGAAAACCTCAGGTCAGTAGGTTTCCAATATACTACTGGCAAAGTGCAAAGAAAAAGCTACAGAAAGAAGGAAGAGGCTGAGCCAAAGGGGAAATGATGCTCAGTTGCAATTATACCATGTGGTGAAAGTAAAGTCTGATGCTGTAAAGAACAATATTGCATTGGAACCTTGAATGTTAGATCTATGAATCAAGGCAAATTGGAAGTGGTCAATCAGGAGACAGCAAGAGTGAACATCAACATTTTAGGAATCAGTGAACTAGAATGGACTGGAATGGGTGAATTTAATTCAGATAACCATTATATCTACTACTGTGGGCAAGTTTCCCTTAGAAGATATGGAGTAGCTCTCATAGTCAACATGAGAGTCCAAAATGCAATACTTGATTGCAGTCTCAAAAATGACAGAAAGATCTTAGTACATTTCCAAAGCAAACCAGTCAACATCGCAGTAATCCAAGTTTATGTCCCAACCACTAATGTCAAAAAAGCTGAAGTTGAAAGATTCTATGAACACCAATAAGATATTCTAGAACTAACACCAAAAATTATTTCCTTTGTCATCATAAGGGACTAGAATGCAAATGTAGGAAATCAAGAGATACATGGAGTAACAGGCAAGTTTGTTCTTGGGGTACAAAATGAAGCAGGGCAAAGGTTAACAGAATTTTGCCAAGAGAATGTGCTGGTCATAGCAAAACTTCCTCTTCCAACAACACAAGAGATGACTATATAGATAAACATTACCAGATGGCCAGTACTGAAACAAGATTGATTATATTCTTTGCAGCCAAAGATGGAGAAGCTCTATATAGTCAATAAGACCTAGAGCTGACTATAGCTCAGGTCATCAGCTCCTTACTTCAAAACTCAGGCTTAAATTGAAGAAAAATAGGAAAACAATACGCCATTCAGGTATGACCTAAATCAAATCCATCATGATTATATTTTACAGGTGATGAATAAATTCAAAGGACTAGATTTGGTAGACATACTACCTGAAGAACTATGGATGGAAGTTTGTAACATTGTACAAGAGGTGGTCACCAAAACGATCCCCAAGGAAGACAGAAGCAAGAAGGCAAAGTGGTTGCCTGAGGTGGCCTTAAAATAGCTGAGAAAAGAAAAAGAATAGAAAGGTAAAGGAGAAAAGGAAATATATACCCAACTGAATGCAGAATTCCAGAGAATAGCAAGGATAGATAAGAAAGTCTTCTTAAGTGAACAATGAAAAGAAATAGAGGAAAAAAGTAGAATGGGAAAGACTAGAGATCTCCTTATGAAAATTGGAGACACCAAGGGAACATGTCATGCAAATATAGGCACAAGAAAGGACAAAAATGGCAAGGACAAGCAGAAGAGATTAAGTAAAAATGGCAAGAATACACATAAGAACTACACAGAACAGTTCTTATTGACCCAGTTAGCCATAAAGGTGTGGTCACTCATCTAGAGGCAGGCATCCTGAAGTGTGAAGTCAAGTGGGCCTTAGGAAGCATTACTAAGAACAAAGCTAGTGGAGATGGTGGAATTCCAGCTGAGCAATTTTAAATCCTAAAAGTCGATGGCACTGTACTCATTATGCCAGCAAATTTGGAAAATTCAGCACTGGATGCAGGTACAAAAGAGGTCAGTTTTCATTCAAATCCCAAAGAAGGGCAATGCCAAAAAATGTTCAAATTACTGTACAAATGCACTAATTTCACAACTGGATGTGAAACAACAGACTGGTTCCAAATAGGAAAAGGAGTACGTCAAGGCTGTATATTGTCACCCTGCTTATTTAACTTATATGCATCATGAGAAATGCTGGGCTGGAAGAGGCACAAGCTGGAATCAAGATTGCCAGAAGAAATATGAATAACCTCAGATATGCAGATGACACCACCCTTATGGCAGAAAGTGAAGAGGAACTCAAAAGCCTCTTGATGAAAGTGAAAGAGGAGAGTGAAAAAGTTGGCTTAAAGCTCAACATTCAGAAAATGAAGATCATGACATCTGGTCCCATCACTTCATGGGAAATAGATGGGGAAACAGTGTCAGACTTTATTTTAGGGGCTCCCAAATCACTGCAGATGGTGATTGCAGCCAGGAAACTTAAAGACGCTTACTCCTTGGAAGAAAAGTTATGATCAACATAGATAGCATATTGAAAAGCAGAGACATTACTTTGCCAACAAAGGTCCATTTAGTCAAGGCTCTGGTTTTTCCAGTGGTCATGTATGAATGTGACTGTTGGACTGTGAAGAAAGCTGAGCGCTGAAGAATTAATGCTTTTTAACTGAGGTTGGAGAAGATTCTTGAGAATCCCTTGGACTGCAAGGAGATTCAACCAGTCCATTCTTAAAGAGATCAGTTCTGGGATTACTTTGGAAGAAATGATGCTAAAGCTGAAACTCCAGTATTGTGGCCACCTCATGCAAAGAGTTGACTCATTGGAAAAGACTCTGATGCTGGGAGGTATTGAGGGCAGAAGGAGAAGGGGACGACTGAGGATGAGATGGCTGGATGGCATCACTGACTCAATGGACATGAGTCTGAGTGAACTCCGGGAGTTGGTGATAGACAGGAAGGCCTGGCGTGCTGTGATTCATGTGGTCACAGAGAGTGAGACATGGTTGAGCGACTGAACTGAACTGAACTGAGCAAGATTATGTTCAAATCTTTTAAGTTAGGTTTCAACAGTACTTGAACTTAAACCTTCCGGATGTACAAGCTGGATTTGGAAAAGGCAGAGGAACCGGTGATTAAATTGCCAACATACTCTGGGTCATAGAAAAAGCAAGGAAATTCCAAAAGGCATCTACTTCTGCTTTATTGACTATGCTAAAACCTTTGACTGTATGTATCACAACAAACTGTGGAATGTTATTAAAGAGATGGGAATACCAGACCACATTACCTGCCTCTTGAGAAATCTGTATGCAGAACAAGAAGAAACAGCTAGAACCAGACATGGAAAAATGGACTGGTTCAAAATTGAGAAAGGAGTACATCAAGATTGTATATTGGCACACTGCTTATTTAACTTATTTGCAGAGTACATCATAGGAAACACTGGGCTGGATGACTCACAAGCTGGAATCAATATTGTCAGGAGAAATATAAATAACCTCATATATGAAGCTGATACCACCTTAATAATAGAAAGTAAAAAGGATCTAAAGAGCCTCTTGATGGAAGTGAAAGACGAGAGTGAAAACAATTCTCTTAAAACTCAACATTCAAAAAAAAAAAAAATCATGGCATCAGGTCCTATTACTTCATGAAAATAAATGTTGACAAATGGATCAGTACAGTTTAGTCACTCAGTCGAGTTCGACTCTTTGCGACCCCATGAATTGCAGCACGCCAGGACTCCCAGTCCATCACCAACTCCCGGAGTTCACTCAGATTCACGTCCATTGAGTCACTGATGCCATCCAGCCATCTCATCCTCTGTCATCCCCTTTTCCTCCTGCCCCCAATCCCTCCCAGCATCAGAGTCTTTTCCAATGAGTCAACTCTTCGCATGAGGTGGCCAGAGTACTGGAGTTTCAGCTTTAGCATCATTCCTTCCAAAGAAATCCCAAGGCTGATCTACTTCAGAATGGACTGGTTGGATTTCCTTGCAGTCCAAGGGACTCTCAAGAGTCTTCTTAAACACCACAGTTCAAAAGCATCAATTCTTCGGTGCTCAGCTTTCTTCACAGTCCAACTCTCACATTCATACATGACCACAGGAAAAACCATAGCCTTGACTAGACAGACCTTTGTTGGCAAAGTAATGACTCTGCCTTTGAATATACTATCTATATTGGTTATATCTTTTCTTCCAAGGAGTAAGCGTCTTTTAATTTCATGGCTGCAGTCACCATCTGCAGTGATTTTGGAGCCCCCAAAAATAAAGTCTGACACTTTTTACACTGTTTCCCCATCTATTTGCCATGAAGTGATAGGACCGGATGCCATGATCTTCGTTTTCCGAATGTTGCATTTTAAGCCAACTTTTTCACTCTCAATTTTCACATTCATCAAGAGGCTTTTTAGTTGTTCTTCACTTTCTGCCATAAGAGTGGTGTCATCTGCATATCTCAGGTTATTGGTATTTCTCCTGGCAATCTTGATTCTGGCTTGTGTTTCTTCCAGTCCAGCGTTTCTCATGATGTACTCTGCATAGAAGTTAAATAAGCAGAGTGACAATATACAGCCTTGACGTACTCCTTTTCCTATTTGGAACCAGTCTGGTGTTCCATGTCCAGTTCTAACTGTTTCTTCCTGACCTGCATACAGATTTCTCAAGAGGCAGGTTAGGTGGTCTGGTATTCCCATGTCTTGCAGAATTTTCCACAGTTTATTTGACCCACATAGTCAAAGGCTTTGGCATAGTCAATAAAGCAGAAATAGGTGTTTTTGTGGAACTCTCTTGCTTTTCTGATGACCCAGCAGATGTTGGCAATTTGATCTCTGGTTCCTCTGCCTTTTCTAAAACCAGCTTGAACATCAGGAAGTTTATGGTTCATGTATTGCTGAAGCCTGGCTTGGAGAATTTTGAGCATGACTTTACTAGCATGTGAGATGAGTGCAATTGTGTGGTAGTTTGAGCATTATTTGCATTGCCTTTCTCTGGGATTGGAATGAAAACTGACCTTTTCCAGTCCTGTGGCCACTGCTGAGTTTTCCACATTTCCTGGCATATTGAGTACAGCACTTTCACAGCATCAGCTTTCAGAATTTGAAACAGCTCAACTGGAATGCCATCACCTCCACTATCTTTGTTCATAGTGATGCTTTCTAAGGCCCACTTGACTTCACATTCCAGGATGTCTGGCTGTAGAAGAGTGATTACACCATTGTGATTATTCAGGCTATGAGGATATTTTTTGTACAGTTCTTCTGTGTATTCTTGCCACCTCTTCTATATATCTTCTGCTTCTGTTAGGTCCATACCATTTCTGTTCTTTATTGAGCCCATCTTTGCATGAAATGTTCCCTTGGTACCTCTCATTTTCTTGAGGAGATATCTAGTCTTTCCCATTCTGTTCTTTTTTCTCTGTCTTTGCAGTGATCACTGATGAAGGCTTTCTTATCTCTTCTTGCTATTCTCTGGAACTCTGCATTCAGATGCTTATATCTTTCCTTTTCTCCTTGGCTTTTTGCCTCTCTTCTTTTCATAGCTGTTTGTAAGACATCCCCAGACAACTATTTTGCCTTTTTGCATTTCTTTTCCATGGGGATCCCTGTCTCCTGTACAATATCATGAACCTCATTCCATAGTTAATCAGGCACTCTATGTATCATCAGGTCTAGGCCCTTAAATCTATTTCTCACTTCCACTGTATAATCGTAAGGGATTTGATTTAGGTCATACGTGAATGGTCTAGCGGTTTTCCTTGCTTTCTTCAATTTCAATGTGAATTTGGTAATAAGGGTTCATGATCTGAGCCACAGTCAGCTCCCAGTCTTGTTTTTGTTGACTATATAGAGCTTCTCTATCTTTGGCTGCAAAGAATATAATCAATCAGATGGATACAATGTCAAATTTCATTTTCTTAGGCTCCAAAATCAATGAGGTGGGTGACTGTAGCCATGAAAATAAAAGACACTTGTTTCTTGGAAAAATAGTTACGATAAACCTAGACAAGGTATTCAAAAGAAGATACATTTCTTTGCTGAGAAAGATCCGTATAGTCAAAGCTATGTTTTTTTCTATAGTCATGTATGGATGTCAGAGTTGGACCATTAGAAGGATGAGTGCCAAAGTATTGATGCTCTCAAAATGTGGTTCTGGAGAAGACTCTTGAGAGCCCCTTGGACAGCAAGGAGATCAAATTAGTTCATCCTAAAATAAATCAACCCTGAACATTCGTTGGAAGTATTGATACTGAAGCTGAAGCTCCAATACTTTGGCCACCTAATTCAATGAGCCAACTCATTGAAAAAGACCCTGATGCTGAGGGTGAGAGGAGAAGAGGTTAATAGAGGGTCAGATAGTTGGATGGCTTCACTGACTCAATGGACATGTGTTAAGCAAACTCAGGGATATAATGAAGTGCAAGGAAGCCTGGCGTGCTGCAGTTCACTGAGTCACAAAGTCAGCCACGACTTTGAAACTGAACAATGATAACAATGGCTTTAAAATGAAATAAAACAAAACAAATTTCTAAATTATGTGCTAATTTTTTAGCTGAACTATGGAGCTAAGCACTAAGGAAATATTTATGAGAAAATAAAAAATGATTCCACTAGGACCATGACATATTTTATAAAAATGCTATCCTATAGTACCATTTAATTGCATGAATGGATAAATTTCAGAGAATTTTGTAAAAATGCACACTAAAGGAGTTGATCATACATAAAATCCTAAAATGTTTGCAACTGCTTGTAGATTATTATTGTTGTTATCTGTCTGGCTTTCTATCATGATTAGCTTTGACATCCTTAAAACGTAAAGTATCTCTATGTATTTTTCAGCAAGTGTAAGGCAAGGGGGGGGCAAGAGGATTGTTGGTAACTGAACGGATTGTGGTCCACCCCTGAGTTATTCAAGAAGGAGCTCTATAGAGTACATGTGTGCTTGCAATGACCAAGAAGGAATAGGGAAGATATTCCTAGGGTGGTGGGTATTAAAAATACAGTGTGTATGTGTGTGTGTATGTGTGTGCATGTGTGTGCTGTGGATCTGACAAAGGATCTTCATTTTAATAATTAATTAACTAATTAATTGCTCTTCATTGCTGCATGAGGCCTTTCTCTAGTTCTGGCAAGTGAGGGCTGCTCTTTAGTTGTGATGAAAGAGCTTCTCATTGCAGTGGATTTTTTTTTTTTTTTTTTTTTTTTTTTGCTGTGGAACACAAACTTTAGGCACACAGGCTCAGTAGTTGTGACACCAAGTAGGGGCTTAGTTACCCTGCAGGATATGGCATCTTCCCAGACCAGTTATTGAACCCATTTGTTCTTAACCACTGTACCACCAGGGGAGTCTGATCAAATATCTTAATATTAAATGTTAATGGAATTACCTTTTACCCAGTTTACCACATCACCTGTTGTTTGCTTCAGAAGGAATAATTTTTCTATCTACCTTGTTTTTACTTCCTCTTCACTTCCTTTCCTACACATCATCCTATTGATTTTTTTTCTTTTTCTTATTTCTCTTTCTCTGTCTGAATCCCTACTGGGTAAATTCATAAATTTTGTCTTTGGAAAATAAAAGACCAGAGTTCCCAAGACAGACCAATTTATTGTTAAATTCTGAAGAAGAGAAATGGACCTCATTTGTTTTCAAGTTCACCTTGATGTAATGTGGGTATGAGTGTGTGTATGTATGCATGTGTAGAAATTGAGGGAGAGGTATGAGAGAGGGGAAAGGCAGAAAGAGAAAGAGAGCTGAGAGGGAGAAATCAGGAGCTATGGAAAGGAAAGGTAGAACCAAAGGTACAGAACAAGCACAAATATCCACAGATGTGCTTTGGACCTAAACTTCCCAGGAAGCAACATCTGCTGGATATCTTTGTAAATGTATAAGGAACGCTTAAACTGATCTACGGAAACATTTTGTGTTCTTGTTCCTGTGAAGAAAGAAAAGAAAAACGAATCATAGTGTGTCTCTCTTTTCTTTTGGCAACGTTAATTGTAAATGCATAAGAAAATATCTAAATTGCCTAGAAAAATCATGAAACCCCACCACACAACAGAAAATCCACCTGTGAAACAATGCTCTTCTCCCTTCTTGTTACACAGAGGCCTGCAGTCAGCCTCCCAGCTGTAATTCTCTTCGACACCACAGATATTAAGAATGTGAAGAAAATGCTCAAGTAGATTATAAATTATAGTGTGAGACACAGTGAATTGTATTTTCTAATAATTGGCATTATATTAGAGGACCAAGAGGGGAGAAAAGAGTAAAAGCAAAGAGAATGACTGCAGAGAATCAAGGATTTCTTATCTCTTCTTAGTATTGTGCCTGTAGGAGCAAAAAAAAAAAAAAAAAAAAAAAAAAAACCCTGAAGAAAGTAGAAAGAGAGGAAATGAGGGGGAGAAAGGAAGGAAGGAAGGAAAAATGAAACCCAAAGCCCATTTTTGGGTCAGTACTAATGCCTTGTCAAGCATCTGAGTAAAAAGGACTAAAGGACAAAGAATGCAGCTGGAGTGGTGGTGATAAGGGTGTGTCTGTCATGCAAGGGAAGCAATTACAGTTTACATGGGGGTAATTACAAATGGTACTTCTCTAAGATAAAGAGGAAGAAAATCATATACGTTTATTGTATAGTCACTGTCTCTAAATCTGCTTATTTTACATTAAATTACTATACTGCAAACTCATAGGTATCATTGCTGTAAAGACTGAATGAAATCTAGGTTCTGCCCTTAATTAGCCTATTACATTGTTGCCCAACTTCTCTGAAACAGTTTTGCCTTACTGCCGACTTCACAGGATTTGGGGGATTATCTAACAAGATAATACATGGCAAAGCATTTTTTTAAAATGTAAAACATGATTCCTCTTGGGATTTCAACACATCTTGAGAGATAGATGTTTCGGAAGATATTCCCTTTAACAAAAGAGACAAGATATTACTCTTTTATGGAGGCTTTGTGAAGTGTTAAAGCAGGAGCATAAAAAATTTAAGGACTGAAAACACACTACTAAGGAGAAAAGGGTTTTGTGAATGGAGGTTGGGAGTTATTTATCTAGATTTTTTTTGTCTACATAGTCAAACTTGCCCAAAGAAAGACTCTGCTTGTTGTGTTCACCCTGATACTATCAGAAGGTAAAGTGCATGCTAGAAAGGAACAGATCCCTAAAAGTTTAGTAGTGTCCGATAGGGACAAGTACTCACTCCAACCAACTGCTGCGATAAAAGGGATCAGGAGAGATGAAGCAGAGCAATAACAGGAGTCAAGCAGAGAATGAAAGAAAAACAAACAAGTCTAGATGTGAGGAAAAAAGGACAATGGGGGAAAAATTGAATGGAGAAGCCAAGAGGAAGTGGAAACATGAAGTATATCAGAATCAGAGCACAAAATACAGAAAGAATTAAGGAAAACCAAGGCATTGATGCAGCAGTTCTATGCAAACATGTTCTCAGAGTAGTTTAGCATCAAACTTGATTTATCTTCAAGGTTGCCTTTAGCAGGGGCTATTGTTCCCTGGGAGGTCCCTCTTAGATTTCCCAGTGGTTCCTAATAGACTATTGTTCACTGTGAGGTCCTTCTTCGATTTCCCAGCAATTCCTAATGGACTGTTGTCCACTGTGAGATTCCTCTTCGATTTCCCAGTGGTTCCTAATTTCATTGAAAATCCATTATAGGCCTGCAGAGCCCAGGGATGAATGAACAGACAGCCATCCCTGGATTGTGTTGAAATCATTCCTTTACGATAACAGCAGTGTGTAACTCAACGGGAAAACTCTGCATGGGAGTAATGTAGAATGCCTCAATTCCAAGCTGATACTTTTGTTCTCATTTCTTCTATTTCTGGACCAACAGACAAATGGCTATTTAAATGGTTGATTACCCAACATGTATTAGAAGCAGTCAGGTGCTATAAATAATTAAGAAATCAGTTCAGCAACTGTAGTCAAGAATTTATGAGTTTCATTGAATTTACTCTACTCTTTTCACTTCCCCTCCTCCAGCTGCAAACTTATACATTATTTTCTCTTTTGAACCTACTTATTTTCTCTTTAATAAAATGTGAACCAGTTCAATTCAGTTCAGTTGCTCAGTCGTGTAAGATTCTTTGCGACCCCATGAATCACAGCACCCCAGGCCTCCCTGTCCATCACCATCTCCCGGAGTTCACTCAGACTCACGTCCATTGAGTCCATAATGCCATCCAGCCATCTCATCCTGGGTCGTCCCCTTGACCTCCTGCCCCCAATCTCTCCCAGCATCAGAGTCTTTTACAATGAGATGACTATTTGCATGAGGTGTCCAAAGTACAGGAGCCTCAGCTTTAGCATCATTCCTTCCAAAGACATCTCGGGGTTGATCTCCTTCAGAATGGACTGGTGGGATCTCCTTGCAGCCCAAGGGACCCTCAAGAGTCTTCTCCAACACCACAGTTCAAAAGCATCAATTCTTCGGTGCTCAGCCTTCTTCACAGTCCAACTCTCACATCCATACATGACCACAGGAAAAACCATAGCCTTGACTAGATGGACCTTAGTCGCAAAGTAATGTCTCTGCTTTTGAATATACTATCTAGGTTGGTCGTAACTTTTCTTCCAAGGAGTAAGCATCTTTTAATCATGGCTGCAGTCACCATCTGCAGTGATTTTGGACCCCCCAAAATAAAGTCTGACACTGTTTCTAATGTTTCCCATCTATTTCCCATGAAGTGATGGGACCAGATGCCATGATGTTCGTCTTCTGAATGTTGAGCTTTAAGCCAACTTTATCACTGTCGTCTTTCACTTTCATCAAGAGGCTTTTTAGCTCCTCTTCACTTTGTGCCATAAGTGTGGTATCATCTGCATACCTGAGGTTATTGATATTTCTCTTGGCAATTTTGATTCCAGCTTGTGTTTCTTCCAGCCCAGCATTTATCATGATATACTCTGCATATAATTTAAATAAGCAGGGTGACAATATACAGCCTTGACGTACTCCTTTTACTATTTGGAACCAGTCTGTTGTTCCATGTCCAGTTCTAACTGTTGCTTCCTGACCTGCATACAGATTTCTCAAGAGGCAGGTCAGGTGGTCTGGTATTCCCAACTCTTTCAGAATTTTCTGCAGTTTATTGTGATCCACACAGTCAAAGGCTTTGGCATAATCAACAAAGCAGAAATAGATGTTTTTCTGAAACTCTCTTGCTTTTTCCATGATCCAGCGGATGTTGGCAATTTGATCTCTGGTTCCTCTGCCTTTTTGAAAACCAGCTTGGACATCATGTAGTTCACGGTTCACGTATTGCTGAAGCCTGGCTTGGAGAAATTTGAGTATTACTTTACTATCATGTGAGATGAGTGTAATTGTGTGGTAGTTTGAGCATTCTTCGGCATTGCCTTTCTTTGGAATTGGAATGAAAACTGACCTTTTCTAGTCCTGTGGCCACTGCTGAGTTTTAAACTTGCTGGCATATTGAGTGCAGCACTTTCACAGCATCATCTTTCAGGGTTAAAACAGCTCAACTGGAATGCCATCACCTGCACTAACTTTGTTCGTAGTGATACTTTCTAAGGCCCACTTGACTTCACATTCAAAGATGTCTGGCTCTAGATGAGTGATCACACCATTGTGATTATTTGGGTCGTGAAGATCTTTTTTGTACAGTTCTTCTGTGTATTCTTGGCACCTCTTCTTAATATCTTCTGCTTCTGTTAGGTTCATACCATTTCTGTCCTTTATCGAGCATATCTTTGCATGAAATGTTCCTTTGGTATCTCTAATTTTCTTGAAGAGATCTCTAGTCTTTCCCATTCTATTGTTTTCCTCTATTTGTTTGCATTGATCGCTGAAGAAGGCTTCCTTGTCTCTTCTTGCTATTCTTTGGAACTCTGCATTCAGATGCTTATATCTTTCCTTTTCTCCTTGGCTTTTCACCTCTTTTCTTTTCACAGTTATTTGTAAGGCCTCCTTAGACAGCCATTTTGCTTTTTTGCATTTCTTTTCCATGGGGTGGTCTTGATCCCTGTCTCCTGTAGAATATCACAAACCTCATTCCATTGTTCATCAGGCACTCTATCTAACAGATCTAGACCCTTAAATCTATTTCTGACTTCCACTGTATAATTATAAGGGATTTAATTTAGGTCATACGTGAATGGTCTAGCGGTTTTCCTTGCTTTCTCCAGTTTAAGTCTGAATTTGGCAATAAGGAGTTCATGATCTGAGCCACAGTCAGCTCCTGGTCTTGTTTTTGTTGACAGTATAGAGCTTCTCCATCTTTGGCTGCAAAGAATATAATCAGTCTGATTTTGGTGTTGACCATCTGGTGATGTCCTTGTGTAGAGTCTTCTCTTGTGTTGTTGGAAGAGGGTGTTTGCTACGACCAGTGCATTTTCTTGGAAAAACTCTATTATTCTTTGCCGTGCTTCATTCCTCATTCCAAGGCCAAATTTGCCTGTTACTCCAGGTGTTTCTTGACTTCCTACTTTTGCATTCCAGTCCCCTATAATGAAAAGGACATCTTTTTTGGGTATTAGTTCTAAAAGATCTTGCAGGTCTTCATAAAACCATTCAACTTCAGTTTCTTCAGCGTTACTGGTTGGGCATAGACTTGGATAACTTTGATGTTGAATGGTTTTCCTTGGAGACGAACAGAGATCATTCTGTCGTTTTTGAGATTGCATCCAAGTACTGCATTTCAGACTCTTTTGTTGACCATGATGGCTACTCCATTTCTTCTGAGGGATTCCTGCCCACAGTAGTAGATATAATGGTCATCTGAAGTAAATTCACCCATTCCAGTCCATTTTAGTTTGCTGATTCCTACGATGTCGACATTTACTCTTGGCATCTCTTGTTTGACCACTTCCAATTTGCCCTGATTCACAGACCTGACATTCCAGGTTCCTATGCAATATTCCTCTTTACAGCATAGGATCTTGCTTCTATCACCAGTCATGTGCACAGCTGGGTATTGTTTTTGCTTTAGCTCCATCCCTTCATTCTTTCTGGAGTTATTTCTCCACTGATCTCCAGTAGCATATTGGGCACCTAATGACCTGGGAAGTTCCTCTTTTGATATCTTATCATTTTGCCTTTTCCTACTGTTCATAGGGTTCTCAAGGCAAGAATACTGAAGTGGCTTGCCATTCCCTTCTCCAGTGGACCACATTCTGTCAGGTCTATCCACCATGACCCGCCTGTCTTGGGTTGCCCTGCAGGCATGGCTTGGTTTCATTAAGTTAGACAAGGCTGTGGTCCCAGTGTGATTAAATTGACTAGTTTTCTGTGAGTATGGTTTCAGTGTGTCTGCCCTCTGATGCTCTCTTGAAACACTTACCATCTTACTTGGTTTTCTTTTACCATGGCGTGGGGTATCTCTTCACAGCCGCTCCAGCAAAGCACAGCCACTGTTCCTTACCTTGGACGAGAGGTATCTCCTTACTGCCACTGTTTCTGACCTTCAACGTGGGATAACTCCTCTAGGCCCTCCTGTGCCTGCACAGCCACCACTCCTCGGGTTGCTCCTCACATCCGCCGGCACTGGCCTCAGGCCTGGGTGGCTCCTCCCAGCTGCTGCCCCTGGCCTCCGGCTCGAAGTGGCTCCTCAAGGTCACCGCCCCTGGCCTTGGGCACGAGGTGGCTCCTCCTGGCCTCCCCTGATCTCAGACACGGGGTGTCTCCTCCTGGCCGCCACTCACTTCGGACACAGGGTAGCTCCTCTCAGCTGCTGCCCCTGACCTCAGACGTGGGATTGCTCCTCCCAGACACCAATCCCCCCCACCAAAAAAAAAAACATGTAAGTAATAATACCACAATATCCTTAGAGATGTCCTCAGAGCCAAGCCTGTGTAAGCAGAAAGAGCAAAGCCACAACAAGAGTAATGTTCAGCTTGACATTCCGTTTAATGGAATGCGTAAAGAACACTTTAGCACCCCAACCCCCATCTTTAGTTTGTCCTTTCTTCCAGAATTCTGCTTTTATTTGGGTATCAAGTGACCATTTTCCCCTAGGAGATCTGAACCTTTACTCAGCCCCAGGGCATCCTGAATCACAGTGGTTGATCTAGATCTGGTCTCTTACTCAGCCCTAGGAATCCTGATTGCAATCTGATTCTGGCCAATGAGATAGGAGGAGAAACATTCTGTGAATGTTTTTAGTAAGAGACACAGAAAAACATATTTTCCTCATCTTTTGACTTGAATGTAGTTGTAATAGCCATTTTGCAACCAAGAGGGACAAGTCTAAAGCAAGAACTGACATCCTGAAAATGGAAGAGGCAATTTGTATCCTTCATGATTAGGTAGGGAACTTCCGACTTCCAAGCTTCCAGAATTCTAGGCACCTAAGCACAGGCGGTGGCGGTGGCCGGTGCACTAAGCGCAGACAGCAGCGGGGGCCGAGAGCTACCCCACGTCCGAGATCAGGGGCAGCATCTTAGAGTGCCAGGCTGCGCCGGCGTGGGAACAGCCAAGAGGAGCTACCCGGCATCTGAGGTCAGGGGTGACGACCGGGAGGAGATACCCTGCGACTGAAGGCAGGGACAGTGGCCGGGAGGAGCCACCCTGTGTCTGAGGTTGGGACAATGGCCTGGAGGAGCGACTCCATGTCCAAGGCCAGGGGCGGTGGGTGGGAGGAGCAACCCCATGCTGGAGGCCAGAGCAGCCACAGGAGGAGCAAAGCCTCGCCCAGGGAGTGGTGGGTGTGTGGGCACAGGAGGGTCTAGAGGAGCCATCCCACGTTGAAGGTCAGGAAGGGCGGTGGTAAGGAGATACCCCTAGTCCAAGGTAAGGAGCAGCGGCTTTCCTTTGCTGGAGCAGCCTTAAAGAGATACCCCACACCCAAGGTAAGAGAAAACCAAGTAAGATGGTAGGTGTTGCAAGAGGGCATCAGAGGGCAGACACAGTGAAACCATACTCACAGAAAAGTAGTCAATCTAATCACACTAGGACCATAGCCTTGTCTAACTCAATGAAATCAAGCCATGCCTGTGGGGCAACCCAAGACAGACGAGTCATGGTGGAGAAGTCTGACAGAATGTGGTCCACTGGAGAAGGGAATGGCAAAACACTTCAGTATTCTTGCCTTGAGAACCCTATGAACAGTATGAAGGCAAAATGATAGGATACTGAAAGAGGTACTCTCCAGGTCAGTAGGTGCCCAACACACTACTGGAGATCAGTGGAGAAATAACTCCAGAAAGAATGAAGGGATAGAGCCAAAGCAAAAACAACACCCAGCTGTGCATGTGCCTGGTGATAGAAGCAAGATCCAATGCTGTAAAGAGGAAAATTGCATAAGAACCTGGAATGTCAGGACCATAAATCAGGGCAAATTGGAAGTGGTCAAAAAGAGATGGCAAGGGTGAATGTCAACATTCTGGGAATCAGCGAACTAAAATGGACTGGAATGGGTGAATTTAACTCAGATGACCATTATATCTTCTGCTGAAGGCAGGAATCCCTCAGAAGAAATGGAGTAGCCATCATGGTCAACAAGAGTCTGAAATGCAGTACTTGGATGTAATCTCAAAAACAACAGAATGATCTCTGTTCGTTTCCAAGACAAACCATTCAATATCACTGTAATCCAAGTCTATGCCCCAACCAGTAACGCTGAAGAAGCTGAAGTTGAGAGGTTTTATGAAGACCTACAAGACCTTTAAGAACTAACACCCGAAAAAAGATGTCCTTTTGATTATAGGGGACTGGAATGCAAAAGTAGGAAATCAAGAAACACCTGGAGTAACAGGCAAATTTGGCTTTGGAATGCAGAATGAAGTAGGGCAAAGACTAAGAGATTTCTGCCAAGAAAATGCACTGGTCATAGCAAACACCCTCTTCCAACAACACAAGAGAAGACTCTACACATAGACATCACCAGAGGGTCAACACTGAAATCAGATTTAATATATTCTTTGCAGCCAAAGATGGAGAAGCTCTATACAGTCAACAAAAACAAGACCAGGAGCTGACTGTCATTCCGATTATGAACTCCTTATTAACAAACTCAGACTGAAATTGAAGAAAGCAGGGAAAACCGTTAGACCATTCAGGTATGACCTAAATCAAATCCCTTATAATTATACAGAGGAAGTGAGTAATTGATTTAAGGGCCTAGATCTGATAGATAGAGTGCCTGATGAACTATGGAATGAGATTCGAGACATTGGACAGGAGACAGTGATCAATATCATTCCCATGGAAAAAAAAATTCAAAAAAGCAAAATGGTTGTCCGGGGAGGTCTTACAAATAGCTGTGAAAAGAAGAGAGGCGAAAAGTAAAGGAGCAAACAAAAAATATAAGCATCTGAATGCAGAGTTCCAAAGAATAGCAAGAAGAGATAAGAAAGCCTTCTTTGCGATCAATGCAAAGAAATAGAGGAAAACAACAGAATGGGAAAGACTAGAGATCTCTTCAAGAAAATGAGAGATACCAAGGGAATATTTCATGCAAAGATATGCTCAATAAAGGACAGAACTGGTATGGACCTAAAAGAAGCAGAAGATATTAAGAAGAGGTGGCAAGAATATACAGAAGAACTGTACAAAAAAGATCTTCACGACCCAGTTATTCATAATGGTGTGATCACTCATCTAGAGCAAGACATCCTGGAATGTGAAGTCAAGTGTGCCTTAGAAAGCATCACTACGAACAAAGATACTGGAGGTGATGGCCTTCTAGTTGAGCTGATTCAAATCCTGAAAGCTGATGCTGTGAAAGTGCTGTACTCAATATGCCAGCAAATTTGGAAAACTCAGCAGTGGCCACAGGACTAGAAAAGATCAGTTTTCATTCCAATCCCAAAGACAATGCAAAAGAATGCTCAAACTACCTCACAATTGCACTTATCTCACATGCTAATAAAGTCATGCTCAAAATTCTCCAAGCCAGGCTTCAGCAATACGTGATCCGTGAACTTCCCGATGTTCAAGCTGGTTTCAGAAAAGGCAGCAGAACCAGAGATCCAATTGCCAACATCCACTGGATCATGGAAAAAGCAAGAGAGTTCCAGAAAAACATCTATTTCTGCTTTATTGACTATGCCAAAGCCTCTGACTGTGTGGATCACAATAAACTGTGGAAAACTCTTCAAGAGATGGGAATACCAGACCACCTAACCTCGCTTTTGAGAAATCTGTATGCAGGTCAGGAACCAACAGTTAGAACTGGACATGGAAAAAGAGACTGATTCCAAATAGGAAAAGGAGTACGTTAAGGCTGTATATTGTCACCTTGCTTATTTAACTTATATGCAGAGTTCAGTTCAGTTCAGTTGCTCAGTCATGTCCGACTCTTTGTGACCCCATGAATCACATCATGCCAGGCCTCTCTGTCTGTTACCATCTCCCGGAGTTCACCCAGACTCATGTCCATCGAGTCCGAGATGCCTTCCAGCCATCTCATCCTCTGTCGTCCCCTTTTCCTCCTGACCCCAATTCCTCCCAGCATCAGAGTCTTTTCCAATGAGTTAACTCTTTGCATGAGGTGGCCAAAGCACTGGAGCTTCAGCTTTAGTATCATTCCTTTCAGAAAATCCATGGTTGATCATCAGAATTGGCTGGTTGGATCTCCCTGCAGCTCAAGGGACTCTCAAGAGTCTTCTCCAACACTAGAGTTCAAAAGCATCAATTATTCGTCCCTCAGCCTTCTTCACAGTCCAACTCTCACATCCATACATGACCACAGGAAAAACCATAACCTTGACTAGACGGACCTTAGTCAGCAAAGTAATGTCTCTACCTTTGAAAATACTGTCTATGTTGGTCATAACTTTTCTTCCAAGGAGTAAACGTCTTTTAATTTCATGGCTGCAGTCACCATCTGCAGTGATTTAGGAGCCCCAAAAAATAAAGTCTGACACTGTTTCTACTGTTTCCCATCTATTTCCCATGAAGTGAGGGGACAAGATGCCATGATCTTCATTTTCTGAATGTTGAGCTTTAGGCCAACTTTTTCGCTCTCCTCTTTTACTTTCATCAAGAGGCTTTTAGCTCCTCTTCACTTTCTGCTATAAGGGTGGTGTCATCTGCATATCTGAGGTTATTGATATTTCTCCTAGCCATCTTGATTCCAGCTTGTGTTTCTTCCAGTCCAGCGTTTCTCATGATATACTCTGCATAGAAGTTAAATAAGCAGGGTGACAATATACAGCCTTGACGTACTCCTTTTTCTATTTGGAACCAGTCTGTTGTTCCATGTCCAGTTCTAAGTGTTGCTTCCTGACCTGCATATAGATTTCTCAAGAGGCAAGTTAGGTGGTCAGGCATTCCCATCTCTTGAACAATTTTCTACATTGTTTTGTGATCCACACAGTCAAAGGCTTTGGCATAATCAATAAAGCAGAAATAGATGTGTTTGTGGAACTCTCTTGCTTTTTCCATGATCTAGCGGATGTTGGCAATTGGATTTCTGGTTCTGCTGCCTTTTCTGAAACCAGCTTGAACATCAGGAAGTTCACGGTTCATGTATTACTGAAGCCTGGCTTGGAGAATTTTGAGCATGACTTTACTAGCATTTGAGGTGAGTGCAATTGTGCGGTAGTTTGAGCATTCTTCGGCATTGCCTTTCTTTGGAATTGGAAGGAAAACTGACCTTTTCTAGTCCTGTGGCTACTGCTGAGTTTTCCAAATTTGCTGGCATATTGAGTGCAGCACTTTCACAGCATCATCTTTCAGGATTTGAAACAGCTCAACTGGAATTCCATCACCTCCACTATCTTTGTTTGTAGTGATGCTTTCTAAGGCCCACTTGACTTCACATTCCAGAATGTCTGGCTCTAGATGAGTGTTTACACCATTGTGATTATTCGGACCATGAAGATCTTCTTTTGTACAGTTCTTCTGTGTATTCTTGCCACCTCTTCTGTATATCTTCTGCTTCTGTTAGGTCCATACCAATTCTGTCCTTTATTGAGCCCATCTTTGCATGAAATGTTCCCTTGGTGTCTCTCATTTTGTTGAAGTAATCTCTAGTTTTTCCCATTTTGTTCTCTTCCTCTATTTCTTTGCAATGATCACTGAAGAAGGCTTCCTTATCTCTTCTTGCTATTCTCTGGAACTCTGCATTCAGATGATTATATCTTTCCTTTTCTCCTTGGCTTTTCACCTCTCTTTTCACAGCTATTTGTAAGGCCTCCTCAGACAGCCATTTTACTTTTTTGCATTTCTTCTCCAGGGGATGGTCTTGATCACTGTCTCCTGTCCAATGTCACGAACCTCATTTCATAGTTTATCAGGCACTCTATCTATCAGATCTAGACCCTTAAATCTATTTCTCACTTCCACTGTATATTCATAAGGGATCTGATTTAGGTCATACATGGATGGTCTAGCGATTTTCCCTGCTTTCTTCAATTTCAGTCTGAATTTGGTAATAAGGAGTTCATGATCTGAACCACAGTCAGCTCCTGGCCTTGTTTTTGTTGACTGTATAGAGCTTCTCCATCTTTGGCTGCAAAAAGCATAATCAATCTGATTTCGGTGTTGCCCATCTGGTGATGTCCATGTGTAGAGTCTTCTCTTGTGTTGTTGGAAGAGGGTGTTTGCTATGACCAGTGCACTTTTTTTTTTTTTTTTTTTTGCCAAACTCTATTAGTCTTTGCCCTGCCTCATTCCATATTCCAAGGCCAAATTTGCCTGTTATTCCAGGTGATTCTTGACTCCCTACTTTTTTCATTCCAGTCCCCTATATTAAAATGGACAGCTTTTTGGGGATGTTAGTTCTAAAAGGTCTTGTAGGTCTTCATAAAACCTTTCAACTTCAGTTTCTTCAGCGTTACTGGTTGGGGCATAACTGTGGATAATGATAACTTGGATAACTGTGATATTGAATGATTTTGCCTTGGAGACGAACAGAGATCATTCTGTAGTTCTTGAGATTGCATCCAAGTAGTGCATTTCGAACTCTTTTGTTGACCATGATGACTACTCCATTTCTTCTCAGGGATTCCTGCCTTCAGTAGTAGATATAATGGTTATCTGATTTAAATTCAGACATTCCAGTCCATTTTAGTTTGCTGATCTCTACAATGTTGACATTCACTCTTGCCATCTCTTGTTTGACCACTTCCAATTTGCCTTGAATCATGGACCTGACATTCCAGGTTCCTATGCAATATTGCTCTTTACTGCATTGGACCTTGTTTCTATCACCAGTTACATCCACAGCTGGGGATTGTTTTTGCTTTGGCTCCATCCCTTCATTTTTTCTGGAGTTATTTCTCCACTGATCTCCAGTAGCCTATTGGGCACCTAATGACCTGGGGAGTTCCTCTTTGGTATCCTATCATTTTGCCTTTTCCTACAGTTCATGGGATTCTCAAGGCAAGAATACTGAAGTGGATTGCCATTTCCTTCTCCAGTGGACCACATTCTGTCAGACTTCTCCACCATGACCGACCTGTCTTGGGTTGCCCCGCAGGCATGGTTTGGTTTCATTGAGTTAGACAAGGCTGTTGTCCTAGTGTGATTAAATTGACTAGTTTTCTGTGAGTATGGTTTCAGTGTGTCTGCCCTCTGATGCCCTCTTGCAACACCTACCATCTTACTTGGGTTTCTCTTACCTTGAGCGTGGGGTATCTATTCACGGCTGCTCCAGCAAGGCACAGCCGCTGCTCCTTACCTTGGACTAGGGGTATCTCCTTACTGCCGCCCTTCCTGATCTTCAACATCAGATAGCTCTTCTAGGCCCTCCTGTGCATGCGCAGCCACCACTCCTCAGGTACATGATGAGAAACGCTGGACTGGAAGAAACAGAAGCTGGAATCAAGATTGCTTGGAGAAATATCAACAACCTCAGATACGCAGATGACACCACCCTTATGGCAGAAAGTGAAGAGCTAAAAAGCCTCTTGATGGAAGTGAAAGAGGAGAGTGAAAAAGTTGGCTTAAAGTTCAACATCCAGAAAACGAAGATCATGGCATCTTGTCCCATCACTTCATGGGAAATAGATGGGGAAACAGTGGAAACAGTGTCAGACTTTATTTTTTTGGGCTCCTAAATCACTGCAGATGGTGATTGCAGCCATGAAATTAAAAGATGCTTACTCCTTGGAAGAAAAGTTATGACCAACCTAGATAGCATATTCAAAAGCAGAGACATTACTTTGCTGACTAAGGTCCGTCAAGTCAAGGCTATGGTTTTTCCAGTAGTCATGTATGGATGTGAGAGTTGGACTATGAAGAAGGCTGAGTGCCGAAGAATTGATGCTTTTGAACTGTGGTGTTGGAGAAGACTCTTGAGAGTCCCTTGGACTGCAAGGAGATCCAACCAGTGCATTCTGAAGGAGATCAGTTCTGGGATTTCTTTGGAAGGAATGATGCTAACGCTGAAACTTGAGTACTTTGGCCACCTCATGCGAAGAGTTGACTCATTGGAAAATACTTTGATGCTGAGAGGGATTGGGGGCAGGAGAAGAAGGGGAAGACCGAGGATGAGATGGCTGGATGGCATCACTGACTCGATGGAATCAAGTCTGAGTGAATTCCTGGAGTTGGTGATAGACATGGAGGCCTGGTGTGCTGCGATTCATGTGGTCGCAAATAGTTGGACATGACTGAAGGACTGAACTGAACTGAAGACAATTAAATATGTTTCTATTCTTCTCTTAGTTGTGTTTCTGTTATTGCATCTAGAAATATTATAATACAAACATCTGCAATAGAATAGAAAGATATTTTATTCTCTGAAACCAAGAAGCGGCAGGGAAGAACTTGCTACTGAGCTGTATTCACAGATGTGAAGGCAGGAAGCTGATGGGTATTATCAATAACTGCCTGGATTTTCTTTTTGAAGTATAAGATTTTTTGATGATGGAAATTGAAGTAAGGTTTGGTAGTTTGAGTACTGGTGAGGATGATGGTCTTTTAGGAAAACTGCTGAGATAAATGAGAAATGCTATCAAAAGGATTGGTAGAGAACTGAAGTTCCAGTTAGGAACATGGTTTGTTGGTAACCCTACACACTATAGCAACAGGCTTTGTTAGTGACTATTCAGTAATTTGAGCAGAAAGGCTGAGAAGACAAGAGAAGACTGGCTTAGTCTGGAGAGTTTCCCCAGAAGAGTTGCTGAAAATGTAGGAAGAACATATTGACTTAAGTCCCAGTGTCATTTTCACCGTAAAAAGAAGATAGGTTCACCCAACAAGGCTTCTCAGTCTTATTTGTTAAGTCTGACAATTCTTGAGCTAAAGACTGATAAACCTGAAAGAAGTCTTTAGGAGTCACCAAGTTATGTCTATGGTTATAAAGAATATTAAGAACTCTCCCAAATATAAATCTCTGCACTCTTTTCTCTAAATGAAAACTTTTATTTTGGAAAGAGAAGAGCATTTTTAAGGAAGAGAGATATCATGCAAAGTTTCCTCATCCAAAATAAATGAAAGTCAAACTTGTTTGAATAAGAAGGCAGATGTCATGATGACCCACCCCACCTGATTAGCATTTACATTTCTCTTCCTTATCTTTATTGGTCCCCAGCCATCTCCTCTGAATACAAGTGCTCCAATGAACACAGCTTCAACTGAGACTAAACAATAAGCTTAAATTAATTTCCTTGGTCAGGCTAGCAGTACAATTTAAGATCATTTTTAACAAGATCAGTCTTTTAAATAGAATGGATGACTGTTTACCTGTTATAAATCAGGAACCATTACTGTTCACTGCTCATGTTATTTCATTGTTAAACATCATTTCTAACTTTATAATGGTGGATCCCACAGGTAACTACTATTTACCATCTATGCTGACCTGGGATTATGACTTTCCATTTTTCTTCATTCTTTAAAAGATAACTTCTTTTTAAAAAGCTAGTAAAGATGGGTATTTTAATAAATATTTCAAGATAAAATATGGAGGAATTTAGCCTACCCTTGAAATAAAATTTATTGGTAATTGGAATGGAGGACTTTTCTGTAGAGAGTAATCTGTTATTTGTCAAAATTGATTTTTAAGAAGTTAATTTAAAAAAAAAATACTGAACTATTGCATTGTATCTACTTTGTTTGCAGCAACTGGTTTCACTGAAAATTGAGGAAGAGATATCCAGAAATGAAGAGTTCATGTAGGTCTACTCTGGTTTAAATATTTTGATTATCTGTTTCAGATCATAGAGTTAAATTTTAGGTTTAGAAAATGTGTCCACAAAAATAATGAGTATATTATGGAGCCAATGATCTAGAGGAACAGCCAAGATGGAAAATGTGGGAATTTAACCTTCTTCCATAAAAACACAACAATAAAGTTTCCTTCTTTTTAATGTTTCTTAAGATCCCATTTACACACTGCTTACAAACACATCTACCTATACATTTTAATAACTCAAAGACACAGACTTTGGGTTCCACACTGGGGTCAATGTCCCACTTCTGTTTTAGAAAAAAATATCCATCCAGTTTTTCAACTGAAGGACTCTATGAAGCCTAACATCAGTAGTTAATGGGCTCAGCAGCTCACAACCAAGTAGGCCTTTTTCCTGACCCTTCCTACCCATAAGAACTGAATCCTTAAAACCTGATTGAATGAAATCCTTACATTATACTTTAGTTCCCTTAGCACAAAACTTACTTACTTTTTAGAAAAAATATCCTATTCATAAGCCTCACTCTCCCTAATTGAGGACAGGTTATTTGCATCTTGCTTGTAAATGCTAGTCTGCTTAGACCTGCTTTTATTGCACATAGTCTGTGTTCATTCATTCATTTATTCATGCAAAAAATATGTATAGAGCTTCTACTATTTGCTAGACACTGTTGGGGCTGAGCAAAGATGAGAAAAATGGAAATGGGCCAGACATCACAGAGACTGTACTTTCTCCATTGACCTTTCTTTGATCTCCACCTCTGATCTGACTGATCACCACCTCTGACTGATTTTGGTAAGTTAAATGTCCCCTTCCCTGAAGTCTCTGACCCAACTTTCCTCAACTTTGTGGATCATAATATGAACTTAAACAGCATTGTTGCCCATCTTGCTGCATCCTCACTGATTTTGTCAGCACACAGAATCATTTCCTCCACTGCCTCTGGCCCATACACAATTGTTTTGTTTTTCAAACTGACAAAGGTTCAGTCAAACCTCTGCCTTATTCAAAACAAGCCATTTGTAAGAGATCTAATGGTAAAATGCTTCTCATTATTTTTCTTGCATATTTTGGCATTTAACAGAGAAGGCAAATAAAATAAGTAAATAAAATAAAATAAAACAAAACTTTGTTACTAGGTAGTAAGACTCTCCACAACTGAATATTCAAGTTGTTCATGGATCAGCAAACATCCCAGATTGTCTGTAATTGAAAAAAAAATTGGCACATTTGTATTAAAAAACCTTCCCCTTCATGAATGTTTAAATAAATTAACATGAACAAGAGTCAGTGTTATGCATATCAAAAATGATTTTTAAAGCTGAAGTCAGCTAAAGCATGGGGAAACCAATGTGCTGGTATGTATTCTTTCTCAATTTCACACTAACAATTTCCTTATTTCCTATTTCCCCCTTTCAAGCAAGCACTTTGTCTTTTATCTTGGATGCTTTTAGAGCTTTGGTCATTGCTAAGATTTGCGGGTTTGCTAAAAACCAAGGTTGATTTTGCATGACTTTTGCCAGATGAAACTGGGACATTCTGTTCCACTAATTAGCCTATGGCTCTTTAACAAGTAATTAGTGATGTCCCTTAGACATCTATTAGCGGTTTCAGTTGAAGTGTGTATCCAGTGAGCGCAAGTCTACTAGCATAACTGTAGTGCTCCTCATTCTGTTATACAGGAAAAAACTATCAGTCTGTATTCAGTTAAATCTGTGACTTTCAGCATTTTTGCCTTGGTATCTTCATCTTTAAATGGAGCACAATGGCATTTAAATTCAATTATCCTAAAATATGCTCATGTCTTTTTTTTTTTTTTTGTCCTTACTAAGTAACATAGCATCTGTAGACATGGCTTAAAAGACTAAGAGATCACACATCAAAGTATGATATATATGCAAGATATAGGGTTTCTTTGGGCACTGCACTAATAGAAGAAATCTATGTATTCTTAGTTCCAGGGCATACACATCCTCTAGGATCACAGAGACTATCCGTTTGTATTTTCTTTAAATAACAAGAATGATCCTCCTCTCCCCTGAGATTTGGATGCTGGAGACAGCATCTTAGGATACTGCAGACTGAGTCTCAATTAGCCTGGGACTTCCATATTTAAAGGGATCTTCTTTCCAGGAAATATGTACTGAAGTCACTGCTCTCTTATAAATCTCATTACATCCAGTTTAGATAAATAAAAAGAAAAAAAAAAGGAGGGAAAGCAAAGGAAAGAGAAAAGAGAGATGGAAGGAGATAAAGTAGGAAACAATATTAGGAAGACAGGTAGAAAAATGGAATGACAAATAAAAAAAAAATGTCCTTACCTCTGAGTCTTTGGGGAAAGTATATGAATGAACAGTGTACACAACCACAGTTGCAGCCAAAATTATCTTGCCTTATAAATAAATCAATTTTTGATACCCTCTAAATTTCTTCTACTTTTCCCCTTGCCTTGATTTCTTGTTTGTTATGATTTTGTCTTGTCATCAATTAAAACTATTTCCCCTGATATCTCTTGTATACCTTCTTACTAAGTGAGGAGAGACTTCTGCCTCATCTTGATATACCAAATAGTCCTTAGAGTTGGCTAAGTCGGTCCCTAAAATAGACAGATGAGGAAGTAAAAGTAGCTGGTAACTGGTAGTGTCAGAACTCTTTCTATCTTCTCCCCCCATATATATCATTGCCTCTACCCGACACACCCTACTGGAAAGTCTCCCCATATTTAAATGTTTGTCATCTTCCATAAAATGTATGAAAAGTCAACTCCTGGTGTATGTTCAGAAAGAAAAAAAAAAATGGTGTTCAGGTAAAAGGAGGATCAGTCTTATGTTAAATTAAGTCAGAGGGGAAAAATATTAAAATTTGGAGCAGAGGCAAAGAATGAAGATACGACATAAACACTTCAAGCCTACAGAAAATAAGCAAAGGGCATTTTCCCTTAAAATTCTCACAAACTCAGTGTCTTTAAGGTTAGTTGACTACAGAAACTTTTGTATTAAGACAAAGGTTTCTGGATGAAGTTGTCTTATCTCTAGAAAATTCATTTATGCTTTGAAATCCTTTTTCTCCCTCCTCTCTCCCTCCACCTCTTTTTCTTCTTCTTTCCCCATATTGCACAATTTCAGAGAGAAGAATCACACTAATTACTTTGATTTCATTAAAGTCATGACAGTTGAGGACAAATTCTAATACTATTAATGTTTAAAAGTTACAAAATTGATTGCCTGTTTTACTCTTCATTTCTGTTTGATTATCCCCTTCTTCCAGAGATAAGTATTATAAATAAATACAGATTTAATCTCCAGAATCAACCAGCAAGGGGAAATGTGTGGTTCACGTGAATGGAAGAAAAGATAGACATAAAAATAAAAAAAATAAAAAAAGACATCTCTCCCGAACAAACCTTTCATTTCCAAGCAGAAATAATTACAGTGATGGTCAGTGGGGATATTTGAGCAATTTACAGAGGTATAACAGTGGTTCCTATCAACACAGTTTTATATTCAGGGCAAGGCATAGAACTCTAGGTCCTGAAGCATTGCCTATAATCTTTATTTCATTTTTAGATGTTATGCTGTAATAAAATGTAAAAAGGGAATACATAAAAAGTTATAGAGGTGGGAAAAAACATGGTTTGAAGTTGTATGGCATTTCTTGACAGGGCATGTTCCTAAGGATATGCAGAGAATAACAAATGCCATTTGAAATAAGTACACTAGAGATCTGAAACTAGATTGAAAACCCAAGTCAATTTTCCTGAGTGTCATTTGATTAGCTTTCTTATATAGAATGGAGGTTTAAACAATGCTGGTATTCTGAGTACAGAGGTGCTTGGGAAAACAGTGAGAAATGGGTTCCTCCCACCAATTTCTTTCTGATGGTTTTACAACATTATCTTTTCACATTCTTCCTGTGTTTTTGCAATAATCCATAAATGAAGCAATGCCAGAGAAAATGTGATTGATTGTGGGGGAAGCATACATGCACATCCACGTGCAGTAAGTTATTTTTCTATTCCCTTTCCAATTTGTCCCAGACATGCTTCAGGCAAATACCTGTAGCCCTATTGCGGGTTTTTGGTAGGAAGATAGAAACAAAGTTCTCAGGCTTGAGGGGTGATCTTTGCACAGGTAACAAACAACTCAATTGTGCCCAGTGGCTATTTTCACATAGAGAGGATTTTCTCTTATTTTAGCCAAGATATTTATTCTGTTTACTTAAGACAGTTTGGAAAGTACGTCTAGATAGTGTTTAACTATTAGGTTCCCTTTCTGTTTTGTCTACATTGAAGAGAACAGAAAATTTGTGCATTATCATGACCATGCTAGCCTGTAACCCAGGTGTAAATTGTTTTTTTTTTATTATTATTACTTTAGTAGGCTCTGCCTTCTATAATATGTACATATATACACACACACACACACATATATATGTATATATAAAGTATTATTCCCTTTACTCTGGTTTCCTCCCCAAGAACAATCTGCCTCTACTTACATTCAATGTTTTGCCCTCTGAAGTTATCCATGTCTCCTTGTTTTGTAGCAATTATATTATGTTCCTGCCTTCAAAAGCTCTTACACTATTTGATTAATTTGTTCCTGTCCCTAGGAATCGTGTTCTGAAAGGACTGTTCTTGGGTTCCTAAACTTGAAGAATGTGCAAGATGACAGTGTGTGTCCAAATCTCAGAAGCTGAATTCTGACAGTCTAGGGATATACATTGTAAATCAAGTTTAACTATTTAATGACCAATAGTCTATTTGTTATTTCAGTCATCTATAAGACATTTCAGCTGCTGACAGCTCTAGGCAAAAGATATTTAGTGAGACAGACAGTTTTTGAAGCATTTGATTTTTGCCCAATGAATGGCTGAATATGTTCCTCAGACTAAGGGACTTTAATCTTTATCTTAGAGTCACTGCCCCTTAATAAGCACCTAATAAAGCCTGAAAATGCATTGCATGTGTTTCAAACACCCAAGTTTTTCTTAGACTGTGTCTGATCTTAGACACTCCCTTGTCCTTCTTTCCCTCTTTTTATGGCAGATGCTCCTGAACTCTGACAAGCAATAGTATTCTTGATATTCTTGACCAAAATACTGTCACCTCACTCACACTGAATGGACATTTCAAAAGGATGTGGAATGGCAGCACAGTTTATGGAGGGGAAATCGATGATATCATATTAACATGGATGTCTGTTTTAAATGACTGAACTGTATACTCAAATGCAGGCTTTATGGGGAAGGGTGGATTTCTGAGTTTAAAGTGGTAAATTAAATTGAATAACAGTGTTTGGATTATCCTGGAGAAAAACCTCCAAAGTAAAATAATTTATTTGATGAATTTGGCTATGTCTCCTGAATTGATTCCAAAATAATCTTTCAATTTTCCATTTTGTTTTAATTATGTACAAAACTAAAATGCAATGAGAGGATCTGTATCCCTATACCATAAATTTGCCATGGATACTCTTCATAATTAGCACAGCCTCCCTTATTTATGTCAACTCTGCTATGATTCCCAAACTCTGATAATACCAAAATCAATTGTCCATATGGCTTGTTTAAGGCTGCTTAAGTTTATTGACATTTCCTTTAAATACAGTGTCTCCATTTCCCTGTTTTCTTTCTTATGACACCTGGATTTCATTTCATTGTTGCAATTTCTATATTAATCTCTCCATTACCATGATCAGATTACAGTTATGACCCCCAAAGGGAAAAATAAATACATGCATGCACACATACTCACAATTCTCCCAACATCCACTGACAACATTTCAAACACACATAATTTTTTATTGTAAATCAGTCTCAGGCTGGCCTTGCTAAGCTCCCTTTTAGCTGACCCCTCCCAGTGTATTGTCCAATATAGATTATAAGGCCATGGGGAAGTGAATGTTGCTGAGTTGAAGAGGTTTCTGGAGTTTAGTTCAGCTATAGGTAAACCACTCATAGATTGTCTCAAGCCCATTCACAACCCCTCTTGCTTTTGTTGTCTTGTTTATAACAAAATTGCACCTCCTTCAGTTTCAACCTTGCAAGCAAAAAGGGCAAGAATTATTACAATTTCTTCACTAATCATTCTGTCTTTTAGCAACAATTCTGAATTATTCTTCTGGAGTATAAGTCCATGGGGCTGGCCCTTGACCCATTGCTAGAAAATATGTAATGAAAGCAGAATCAGAGATCGTGTTACATGGCAGCTTAGAAAAGAAAACGACACATCTAATAACCAAAAGAAGTGGCTAGTAATTAGCTGAAATGACAATAATTAACAGAAATGACAGGTCTAATAAATTTTCACTTAAGTGTTGTCATATGGCTCTTTGGGTTTTTAGCTTTCAATTTTAAATATTAATCTCAATGGTGCTTACTTTAAATGAAAAGTCATATCAAGTATGGAGATGGAAATAATTCTGTACAAATACTCCATAAAATTCTGTTTTATCAATGTCACTTATAGTATGATCCATAGAGGCTGGATTAAGACTTCATGCTGTCCCCCTAAAAATATATATTATTTTACTGTATACCTCATTTATGTAGCCAAAAATATTCAGCCACAGGGAAACATTCAGCCACAGGGATCATAGAGAAAGCGGTTGTTTTTAATTTTTTTTTGATATCTTCAAAGATAAGAAAGTATCACCCCTCCCTTCTTTCCCCCTCTTCAGCAATAGACAAAGAAGGTTAAATCTTATTAGCATGTCCTATATAGCTAGCTGTAACCTAAGTGACCTGTCATGGCACTAAATGCCTACTAGAACTTTCTCTGTACTTGCAAGATGGAAATTTTATGCATCAATGCTTTTATGCATGCATCTGATTTGGGAAGTTCACTGCTTTATGGATATGAACATTGTGATCATGTAAATTGATCTGCATAATGGGATTTCGTGTGTGTGTGTGTGCATATATCTATATGGATATGGATGTATGCAAGTGTATTCTAAAAGAAAATGTAATACATGAAATGTTAACTTTAATGATATGAAATGCATTAAATTTAAACTACCTTGCATGTGTATGCAGATGCATTATGTCTCTATCATTGTGTTCTGTGGGAATTTAAGGTAGAAAAAATAAATTTATCATATACTCTGATGTGCCATGCTAAATGAGAGCACAACATGGCACTATTCTAAGCAATAAATAAGGTACAAGGAAACCAAGACTTATGAAGCTCTTAGGGACAATCCTTAGTAAAACTACAATAGAAACGATATTTTATTCAAAGACACAACAGCTCCTCCTTTCAGGTACCTTGATTGAGGTCCTTTTGTCTCTAAACTACCATCTGCTGGAAACCAAGATTTCTACATTTTAGAGTTCTGATAATCAAAAAAATTACAGTAAGTTCTCAGCTTTCTTCTCACCAAAATTCACCATTGAGTTGGATTACTTCAAGTTCTAATAGATTTAGTCAGGTAAACAAAATGAGTTAAAGGATTAATTCCTTAAAAACTTATCTTTCTCAGACAACTGAGTACCTTAACCCAGATACTAAGCAAATTATCTTTAATGAAATTTGCTTTGGCAACTCTAATCCTTGAAATTAATTTCAGTTGCATTCCACATATTTATCATCATCAAAACTGTCTTGTATGTTTTATATGGCCTAAAGCAATTTGATTGTTCATTCTTCAAAACCGAATTCAAATTCCCTGCCTTTCTATTTGCCATTAGCAATATGGGGTACATATCAATTCTTATTTAATAATGATGGAGGTGATATTGATAATCTGTAGATAGTTACCCTGTAAATTCATCTGCACTACATGCTTACTCATCACATTAACAAAAAAGATAAACATACAAGATACAAGAAAAAACTTTAAAAATTAAATAAGAAATTAGCAGGCTTGATTTTCTTTCCAGACCTATTGCTGCTGCTGCTGCTGCTGCTGCTGTTAAGTCGCTTCAGTTGTGTCCGACTCTGTGTGACCCCAGAGACGGCAGCCCACCAGGCTCCGCTGTCCCTGGGATTCTCCAGGCAAGAACACTGGAGTGGGTTGCCTTTTCCTTCTCCAATGCATGAAAGTCAAAAGTGAAAGTGAAGTCGCTCAGTCGTGTCCGACTTTTAGCGACCCCATGAACTGCAGCCCACCAAGCTCCTCCGTCCATGGGATTTTCCAGGCAAGAGTACTGGAGTGGGGTGCCATTGCCTTCTCCGTCCAGACCTACTAGTTATCCAGATAGAAACATAATTATAAAACCAGTAGTTCTGTGGGATTCACACTTAGAAAATCTAGTCGTCTTTTGATCAATAATAAGCGTATGTATTCAATCACTTTGTTCCTTTCCCAAAAGTTTATCTCATATCAATTATTATTAACAAAGGATGACTAAGAATTAGTCTTTGTCCTCAGTTTTCATTTGTAACATATATGTATATAGTGTCATCAGCAATAAGAAAAAATAGCAGAAGGATTGAATGGCATAGTTACTTTTAATTGTAGCATCAGCCCAATAATTACATAGATAATATTTGAAACTACAAAATCTATTTAGAGTGGTGCTTGTGTATAGGGTTCGGCAGTGTCTCCCCACCTTCAAAATTTAAGTCCACTTAGAACCTTAGAATGCAGTTGACCCTAAATGTAATGACTGGTATCCTCATAAAAAGGCCATGTAAAGTCACACAGAAAAGAAAGCCATGTGAAAATACACATAAAGATTGAAATGATGTAGCTACAAGCGAAGGAATACAAAGGATTGTCAAGAGACAATAGAAGTTAGAAAGTGACAGGAAAGAAATCTTCCCTACAGGCTTTAGAGGAACATGGCCCTGTTCACAGTTTAGTTTTGGAATTCTAGATTTCAAACCTGTGAGAGAATAAAGTTCTGTTGTTTATTAAATTACCCAGCCTGTGGTAATTAATTATGGAAGCCCTAGGAAATTCATACAGTTCATGACTGCTTTTTCTTACGTCTGTTGCTTTTGATAAAGGTAGAGTATATATTCTTGCCCGCCAAATATTTAGTTTAGCAATAGAGATGGACAGGGTTTCAGTTTAAGTCTAATATGTGATCAACTCAGAAAACATATTTACTATGATATATGAGTGTGTGTGTTTGTGTATGTGTGTATTCTTGTTGCTTAGTCATATCTGACTCTTTTGCAAACCCATGGACTGTAGCCCACCAGGCTCCTCTGTCAGTAGTATTTCTCAGGCAAGAATACTGAAGTGGGCTGTCATTTCCTTCTCCAAGGGATCAAACTCAGAGATCAAACCTGCTTCCCAGCATTGGCAGGCAGATTCTTTACCACTGAACCCACATATGTATGTGTGTGTGTGTGTGTGTGTGTGTGTGTGTGCGCACGCGCACGTGTATAATAAATTTATTTTAAATACAATTTGTTTTTTCATGTTTAGATGTGCTTAGATGTCAATCATATCTATTAGGGGCTTCCCTAATCTGCCTAAAGAATTCCTAAAGAATGTGCCTGCTATGCAAGAGACCCAGGGAATGCTGGTTCAATTCCTGGGTCAGGAAGATACTCTGGAGGAGGGCATGGCAACCTACTCCAGTATTGTTGCCTGGAGAATCCCATAGACAGGGGAGACTGGTGAGCTACAGTCCATAGCGTCACAAAGAGTCCAACACAACTGAAGCCACTGAGCACTCACACACACATGCATGCCTGTTAATCAGTAGAGAGTGGATTAAGTTGCCATAACATATCTCAGTGTTTTGAAACAAAAATTGTTATTTTTTGCTCATGAGACATATCCATTCTGTAAGGATAGGAGACTCTTCTTTGCTTATCCTCACTCTGAAACCCTGTTTAAAAGGGCAAGAGATCTGAAGTGTCTAGAATATTGTACTTACACTTATAACCTGCTGGAAAGAACAGTACCTGTTATTCACTCAACTTTGAGACTGGAAAGAATGGTGCCATCATGATCTCAAAGGCAGAAAGAAAATAGAACCTGATGAAGAGTACGCATAATCATAGCATCATGTGTTGTTACTCTTACTGCTTCATACTTCTATGCTGTAGGATAATGTGGTACTCAAATTTTGTTGGCTGATGCCCTGGTGGATTGTATTTACCAAGCTAACTAATCAAGAAGCATACCTCCAGTCTCTGGATGAGATAGGTTTCTATTCTGCATTTGGTCTTGGACTTCCCCAAGAGAGCAGCTCAGAGGTAAAGAATCCACCTTTGATGATGCAGATGCGGGAGATGTGCATTTGATCCTTGGGTCGGGAAGATCCTCTGGAGGAAGAAATGGCAACCCACTCCAGTGTTCTTGTATTGGACATGACTGAGCACACAAGCTTGTGATTCTACCTTCCTGAAAGCTGAATTATATTTGGTAATATAGTACCATTATGAGAAATATCAGCAGGAATTCAGAATATCCTAAAGAATTGTGATATACAGTGTAATAAACTTGGTATTTTTCTCATTCTTTGCATTTATTACTGCATTTGGAATTTTGAAATTATTGCTACCTTTTTTAAAAAGATGAGCAAATTAGGTGAATTTTTGAAATCATGGAGATATATGAGGAAATTAAAAAATTTGAGTTCCTATAACTAAGAAAATGTAAAAAGGTGATTTGATGATTTTCTTTAATTTATGAATGTCTATGAACAGTAGTTTTCTGCAGAAGATGTTGTCTAGTGGGTTTTTTTTTTTTAATCCATCTTAGACTTGCAGATATCAAAAATTAAGCTTATGGTTACAGAAGTGAAACGTGTAGGAGGTGCTAGGGATTAACGTATACATCAGTTCAGTTCAGTCCCTCAGTCGTGTCTGACTCTTTGCAACCCCATGAATCACAGAATGCCAGGCCTCCCTGTCCATCACCAACTCCAGGAGTTCACTCAGATTCGCATCCATCAAGTCAGTGATGCCATCCAGCCATCTCATCCTCAGTCGTCACCTTCTTCTCCTGCCCCCAATCCCTCCCTGCATGAAAGTATTTTCCAATGAATCAAATCTTCGCATGAGGTGGCCAAAGTACTGGAGTTTCAACTTCAGCATCATTCCTTCCAACGAAATCCAGGGCTGATCTCCTTCAGAATGGACTGGTTGGATCTCCTTGCAGTCCAAGGGACTCTCAAGAGTCTTCTCCAACACCACAGTTCAAAAGCATCAATTCTTCGGCACTCAGCCTTCTTCACAGTCCAACTCTCACATCCATACATGACTACTGGGAAAACCATAGCCTTGACTAGACAGATCTTAGTCAGCAAAGTAATGTCTCTGCTTTTGAATATACTATCTAGGTTGGTCATAACATTTCTTCCAAGGAGTAAGCATCTTTTAATTTCATGGCTGCAATCACCATCTGCAGTGATTTTGGAACCCAAAAAAATAAAGTCTGACACTTTCCACTGTTTCCCCATCTATTTCCCATGAAGTGATGGGACCAGATGCCATGATCTTCGTTTTCTGAATGTTTCACTTTAAGCCAACTTTTTCATTCTCCTCTTTTACTTTCATCAAGAGGCTTTTTAGTTCTTCTTCACTTTCTGCCATAAGGGTGGTGTCATCTGCATATCTGAGGTTATTGATATTTCTCCCGGCAATCTTGATTCCAGCTTGTGTTTCTTCCAGTCCAGCGTTTCTCATGATGTACTCTGCATATAAGTTAAATAAGCAGGGTGACAATATACAGCCTTGACGTACTCCTTTTCCTATTTGGAACCAGTCTATTTTTCCATGTCCAGTTCGAACTGTTGCTTTCTGACCTGCATACAGATTTCTCAAGAGGCAGGTCAGGTGATCTGGTATTCCCATCTCTTGAAGAATTTTCCATAGTTTATTGTGATTCACACAATCAAAGGCTTTGGCATAGTCAATAAAGCAGAAGTAGATGTTTTTTCTGGAACTCTCTTGCTTTTTCCATGATCCAGCACATGTTGGCAATTTGATCTCTTGTTCCTCTGCGTTTTCTACATACTAGAGTATATAAGAGAGATAACAAATAGGGACTTAATTTATGGCACGAAGAACTCTACTCAATATTCTATAATAACCTATATGAGAAAAGAATCTGAAAAAGAATGAATATATGTATATGTATAACTGAATTGTTTTGCTGTGCATCAGAAACTAACAGACCACTGTAAGTCAACTATATTCCAAAATAATAAGTAAATATTATTTTGTATTATTTTCTTTTTTACTCTAACATAGCATGGATAAATGTCTTCAAATGATACTTCCAAACTGACTTAAGGAGCACCTCCCAGACCTCAGGTGAAAGTCCTAATGAAAAAGTTAACAACACTGTCACAGTTGAACTACTTCACAGAGTGAAAGAATCTCACCAATCTCTTGGCAGGAAGTCCACATCTCCACTTACTGACTTAGGTACCAGAAGCTTCACTTGCTAATGCTCTTCCACTGAGATATATCAGGTTTTTATCTATCATCAAGTCACATTCTGTCACATGAACTGATTTTGACATGAGTTTAAACTGGATAGGCACCTTTCCCGAAATTATGTAAAAATCTGTTTTATATTTGGCCAATGGATATTCCCCGTTAAGGAGATAGCTACTAAATAGAAGCTATATTTTTAAATTTAGTGTACAACACCTTTCAGAGAAAAAAATACTGTTAAATGGAGGATTAAATAATTTAAAGCAATAAAAGTATAATATGAGAGTGATAGATTCTGAGATGTAGCCACATTTTATGTGCATCATATCATGTGGCCATCATCTTGTGTATACCTAGGTAAGACACAACCTTTCCTTCTATTTACTTTGAGGAGCTCACATACTGATCTCAAAGTAACATAAAGTTGAAAATGCCTTTTATAATTACTTTAATTGTTCAGCAATGAATAGTCAGAACTGTGAGAGATGAAATTCACATTTTTGACAAAGCAAATTGTATATAACTCATTTTGCTGTAGACCTAAGTGAATATATATATATATATGGCACCCCACTCCAGTACTCTTGCCTAGAAAATCCCATGGATGGAGGAGCCTGACGGGCTGCAGTCCATGGGGTCTCTGAGAGTCAGGCATGACTGAGCGACTTCACTTTCAATTTTCACTTTCATTCATTGGAGAAGGAAATGGCAACTCACTCCAGTGTTCTTGCCTGGAGAATCCCAGGGACGGAGGACGCTGGTGGGCTGCCATCTATGGGGTTGCACAGAGTCGGACATGACTGAAGCGACTTAGCAGCAGCAGCAGCATATATATATATATATGCATTGACTTTCTTTCCTTCCTTCTTCCTTCCCTCCCTTCTTTCTTTTCTTTTTCTTTCTTTCTTTTTTTTTTTTTTTTAATATGGGCCGTGGAACTTCTAGTTTTGTTAAGAAAAAAGAATCTAAAACACAAAAAACAAAATAAAAGACACACAAAAGCTGAATCTAGTAGGGCTCACCAAAATAATAGATTTTTAGTCTTCTGTATATACTTCTATAAGAAAAAAATACCTGTGTTTCTAAGATATTGTGATATTTTTCTATTTGAGTAAAGAATAATATCATTTTAAATATAAAGTATGAAACATTGCTATTGTTTTTTCCCATCAAAATAACATAAGCATTTATGGCATTATCAGGGGAAAATGGAATATAACAGAATGGTGGGGCTGGGCATAGAGGTCAAGTCTCTGGGAACCACTCTTTTCTATATCATTTACTGCTGAAATGACCTTTGTCAAATCATTACAGTTCCCTAGGGCTCACTTTCCACCTCGTTCAATGGCTAGATATAATGAAACTCCTATTAAATTAACTTAGCTAAATATCACTTATAGGATATTTTATCTTCTTCACTCATTCCTGTATCATGGAATAGGGACTAGGGGAAATACAGTAAATATGTTTAAAATTGCATTTAGGAAACATATTAGAGCAAAACTTTCACTTGTCTGCTTTATTTTGAATTCATCCATTTTGTTGCTTACATATATGAAACCTCTACAATCCTATATAATTTTAGAATCTTCATTTCACTTCAGGTGAGTAAAAATACTATTGTTCCTATTAGATTTTGTGATAAATGTGGTAAAGGCACATTTTCTAAAGGTATAAACTTACATAGGTATAAAAATTATTAACATTGGAGCACAGTAGGAGGAGAAATAGGAAGAGGAGGAGGAAGGAAGCAGGGAAGAAAGGAACTGAGAAAGTAGCAAAATAAGAAGCAGCATGAGGTCCCCAAAACACCCAAAATCTAATGCAAAAGCCTAAGAATAAAAAACATTGCTTAAAAAAAAGTATCAAAGACAATTCCATAAATTCTGCTTGTTCCATTTAACTGAAATTGTAAAAATTTTAGCTAGCTGTTTTTCCAACTCAAAGAAAATAAAAATCAGGAAATTCTAACACTGTTTTCAGAGATACTGAATGAGACATGACTAACTATAATCCAGGAAAAAAGCATGTGTGGCTGGGTTGGAAGGGGAGGACTGACATCTGACATTTTTTAAAATGCAGCCAGAGAATATTGTGAATTTTAATAAAGAGCAATTCTACTTTGTGCATTTATTTATTAATATCCAAAGCATACACAGGTCATTATGTGAAGGCACAAATAATGATGAGACTTGATATATTTATTCAAAGAGAGTCAATTGAAAGAAAAAATCCTAATACAAAATAGGTACAACAATGCATCTGGGAATACATTTGAGACTATCGATGTAATCAAAGTTGAGGTTCCTAATTCAAATGCAGATTTTATGTTATACGGCACTTTAACAAGGACAACAGTGGGTTTTACTGGGTATAACAATAAGAAAGTCAATGACATATATAGAGGATGTATAGGTGTTGGAGTTTCATTTGCCATAGTGACAAGGACCATGGAAAGGTGCCACATATGCTCAATACCAGCAGAATAGGGACAAAGGCATTTGTGTTGTTTCTAGGGGCTCTGAGCAAGATTTCTTGGAGATGGCTGTTCACTCTTCTGGACAAATAAAAGATGGGTAAGTCAACGGATGCTGTTTTGGTGTAGTTTCTTATAAGCAGATGGGCTTCTCTCTAGGCATCAGTGACCAGAACTGTGGTTTGTAGAGTTACTATATATGAAGAATCCATGTGTAATGATACATGGAAGATAGGTATAGTATTGGACTGGTTACCTATGCACATGCCAGAAGCCAAAGTAATCAAATACAATTTTGAAAGCAAAACCTCTACAGTAGTGTCATTTACCCATCATATTGAATAGTATAAGAACAATAGTTGAATCTTAGATTCGTGAGCATGTGACAAAAACATTTTCAAAAAAGAAGAGGAAAGTTACGTTGATTAAAAGGTTTATTTTATTTCAGATATTTAGTTACCTGGCACTATTAAAGGGACTAAACTTATTTGTTGATGTTCAATTTCTCAGTTGTGTCCAACTCTTTGCCATCCCATGGGCTGTAGCATATCAGGCTTGCCGATCCTTCACCATCTCTTGGAGTTTGCTAAATTCACATCCATTGAATCAGTGATGCCATCCAACCATCTCATTCTCTGGTGTCCCCTTCTCCTCCTGCCTTCAATCTTCCCCAGAATCAGGATCTTTTCTAATCAGTTGGCTCTTTGTATCAGGTGACCAAAGTATTGCAGTTTCAGCTTCAGCATAAGCACTTCCAATGAATATTCAGGACTGATTTCCTTTAGGATTGATTGGTTTGATCTCCTTACTCTCCAAGGGACTTTCAAGAGTCTTCTCCAACACCAGAATTTAAAAGCATCAATTCTCAGTGCTCAACTTTCTTTATAGTCCAACTTTCACATCCATACATGACTCCTGGAAAAACCATAGCTTTAACTAGAGGGAGACAGGTAAGGTGCCCTGGCAAAGTAATGTCTCTGCTTTTTAAAATGCTGCATAGGTTGGTCATAACTTTTCTTCCAAGGAGTTGCTGCAGCTAGGTCATGTTCATCTCTGTGCGACCCCATAGACGGCAGCCCACCAGGCTCCCCCATCCCTGGGATTCTCCAGACGAGAACACTGGAGTGGGTTGCCATTACCTTCTCCAATGCATGAAAGTCAAAAGTGAAAGTGAAGTCGCTCAGTCGTGTCTGACTCTTTGCGGACTCCGTGGACTGCAGCCTACCAGGCTTTTCTGTCCATGAGATTTTCCAGCCAAGAGTACTGGAGTGGGCTGCCATTGCCTTCTTCCAAGGAGTAAGTGTCTTTTAATTCCATGGCTGCAGTCGCCATCTTCAGTGATTTTGGAGCCTAAGAAAATAAAATCTGTCAGTGTTTCAATTTTTTCCCCCATCTATTTAGCAGATGCTATGATCTTAGCTTTTTGAACGCTGAGTTTTAAGCCAGTTTTTCCACTCTCCTCTTTCATCTTCATCAACAAAATCTTAATTTCCTCCTTGCTTTCTGCCATAAGGGTGTCATCTACATATGTGAAGTTATTGATATTTCTCCCTGAAATCTTGATTCCAGCTTGTGCTTCATCCAGTCCAGCATTTGGCACGATATACTCTGCATAGAAGTTAAATATGCAGGATGACAATATACAGCCTTGACATTCTCCTTTCCCAATTTGGAATCAGTCGTTGTTCCATGTCTGGTTCTAGCTGTTGCTCCTTGACCTGCATACAGGTTTCTCCAGAGACAGATAAGGTGCTCTGGCACTCCTATCTCAAATTTTCCAGTTTGTTGTGATCCACACAGTCAAAGGTTTTAGTGTAGTCAATGAAGCAGAAATATATATATATATATATATATATTTTTTTTTGGAATTCTCTTGCTTTTTCTAGGATCCAAAGAAAGTTATGGCATAAAAGAATGTCTATGAGATAAGAAATAAATCAAAGAAAATAAACCATGGAATCATTCTATCCATATTTCTCAAACCTTCCACAATACAAAGATCATGAGCAGCTCCAAGAAAAAGTCATTGAATAAATTATTAGTAGCTGGAAGAGAAGAGTCATAGCTGAATTGGGAACCCATCAAAAAGCATGGGTTCAGTATTTAGAAAGGGTCCTTCAGTGGACAGAATATAGAGTTTGGACTTTTTTTTAATAGGAAAATAAAAACTCTTTCATTAAAATAACTCCCAATCCTCTCTAGATTTTATAATATTATTAACAAAACAGTATATTTCCTACCCTTTAGAGTCCATACATAGAGAAGACAATGGCAACCCACTCCAGTACTCTTGCCTGGAAAATCCCATGGGTGGAGGAGCCTGGTAGGCTGCAGTCCATGGGGTCGCTAAGAGTCGGACACAACTGAGTGACATCACTTTCACTTTTCACTTTCATGCATTGGAGAAGGAAAAGGCAACCCACTCCAGTGTTCTTACCTGGAGAATCCCAGGGATGGGAGAGCCTGGTGGGCTGCCGTCTATGGGGTTGCACAGAGTCGGACAGGACTGAAGTGACTTAGCAGCAGCAGCAGCAGCAGCAGAGTCCATACATTGTGAGAGTATCAAGGTGCACAGGGGTTAATAATAAAAAAAAAAGAAAATACCTATGAGAAAAACATTTCCTATTTTGGAATGAAGAGAAAATTATTGGCTGTTGTGGTTGTGAGTCACTGCACACCCTGAGAGAAATGGTCTCAATACCAAGGAGACTTCTTATTTGTGTTCTTACTTTTTGCTTATGTGAGTACACACATGGCAGAAAATCACAGATGATTCTTTCTTTATTTTGTATGTTCACTATTAAGCTAGTCTGGAAAAAATCTTAGTCCCTATGATGATCATCATAGGGCCAAAAAAAAAAAAAAATCTAACACTTACTTAGTTAGACAAACCTTTCTCTTATTTTGATATTGACTTAAAACTCTAAAAAGATCACTATTATAAACAATGGAGATGGAGGTGATATGAGATTGTTTAATTAGAATACATTTAACAAATCTTCTACTATTAGGTTTTCCTTGGTGTCTTCACAATCTTTACATTTATATCTGAAACTTGAATGACTCTGTTCAGTCAATTTTCCACAAAGAAGAGGAGGCAAAGTGTTATTCTGGTTTGCTTTTGTTTGTTCGCTTTTTATTCTTATTTTATTGTTTGCTTCATAAGAGTCTGTGTGTGTGTGTGTGTGTGTGTGTGTGTGTGTGTGTGTGTGTGTGCAAGCCCAAATAGAGTACATCAGGCTGCCCAGAGGTACAAAAGTGAAGCGGCAGGCTGGAGGAAACGTCTTTTAATTTCATGGCTGCAGTCACCATCTGCAGTGATTTTGGAGCCCAAGAAAATAAAATCTGTCATTTCTTCCACTTTTTCCCTTTCTATTTGCCATGAAATGATAGGACCAGATGCTATGATCTTAGTTTTTTTAATGTTGAGTTTCAAGCCAGCTTTTTCACTCTCCACTTTCATCCTCATCAAGTGGTTCTTTAGTTCCTTGTCACTTTCTGCCATTAGAGTGATATCATCTGCATATATGAGATACTTAGAGAAATTTACCAAATACAATATCTGAGACGATCTAATTTATGAATAAGTTATATGCTGTAACTTCATAAGAAAAAGAGAATTAGAAATAACATTCTCAAGAAAATAAAATTGTATGGTAAGTATTCTTTCATGGATAAACTGCATCTTTATTTTGTACAGAAAGAGACCAAGTTGGAACATGGAGCAAGGCCAAAGTTTTTTCTTGAAATGATTACCTGTACCCATCTCAACACATGAAGGAATGAATAACCAGAATTCTCAAGTTCTATACCAGACATCATGTCAGAAATAATTACCAATTATCCAACTTAAATAGTGTGAAAAGTATTTCAGTAATATACCCCAAATTATATACATTTAAAAGTTTTTGACAAACACATTTCATTACATATTTATCTTATGTCTATATTTAGACGACACATGGTATGCTCAAAGCTTCTTTGAGTAAGAAGTTTACTTTCTTACTCATCAAAGATATGTGAGAAACTCTGCCCAAGAGAACTCTTTGACGAATAGAATTTTCCCTGGGTAAATTTGGATATCTTATCTTGGATCTTTTACATCTTTCCATGTCCTAAACAGCCTGTGTTCATGAAAGTTTTCCTTGGACAACTAGCACTTTACTTCAGGATCATCATTACCTCTAGTGAGTTACTCTCAGTCTCAGCTTCCAGGACTGCGGTGCTTCACTTCAGTGAAGTCACTTCAGTCATGTCCGAATCTTTGTGACCCTATGAACTTTAGCCCACCAGTTTCCTCTGTCCACTGGATTCTCCAGGCAAGAATACTAGAATAGGTTGTCAAGCCCTCCTCCTGGGCCAAGACTCAGATTGGCTCCATGATTTGTTTATGTAAATACAGTTTCTCTCTCTCCAACTTCAAAGTCCTTGTGTGGCTGTTCTTTGTCATGTCTGATATTCTCTTCTGTCCTATGGCCATGAGGAGAATTATATTTTTGGAAAGAATATGTTCTGATTTCACCCCAGTTGAACATTGATTCCCAGTCCTCTATGGAAGACACAGCATCACTTACTTTGCAAACACAATTTCATGTGCTTCCAGAAGCAATATTATGCTACTTGCCCACAGTGGTGCCTGCAAGGTTCAAGTTTCACATGGAACTCTAAAAACCCATTTGAAGATCAGTAAGTGGTCAGCTAATCATTTAAATATTTAGAAGCATTATCTTCCACATCACTAGGTAAGTGAAGGAATAAAGGTCACTAAATTATCAATATTTTGCATATCACCCCTTTGACTTCCCTCCCTTATATACAAATGATCTTGTACATGCAGACTTCACTTAGTAGGAAAGTCACCTTTGCCTCTATTATCATCCCTCCAGAAGAGCAAATTTGAGACAGAGTGCAGGCTGCCAGACGGCCACTTCCATTACTGTCTCCTCAGGCCACAAGTACAATATATCTATGTAACTAGTTCACGTGTTTATATAAACACTTCACAACACACAATCAATCACTTCTTTCCAGCCAGCACTTTCCTTAGAGAAGTATATGCCCCTGACCTAGTAGAGACTACATGTAACTCCTTTCTTTCATGAGCTCAGAGTTTAATGGGCCAAACACAACAATGGCACAGATGAGCAATTTCAAGAGTTCTCATTATAACCAAGATCTGCACTAGAGAGGTTTAGAGGACCTGTGTCAGAGCACACGTCCTGCCTTTAAAGGTATATTTCTTATACAAAGCAATACAAACAACAAAGCATGCAATGCCAACAGCCCTCTCCAAAGGTCAAAAGAGGTTATCAGTCTTCTAATAACTGCAAAACTCTGTGTGAGGAGAAATTTGCAAGTTTCTATCTTTCAGAATGTTAACTTCAGTAATAGTAAAATCTGTGCAATAAGCTTGACTGCCATCTGTAGTCTGGGGGAGTAAGATTAGAGACTTTATGGGTATATATATCATTTTAACTGAAATTATGTCTAAGTAATATTTTATAGTAAAGTCACTCAGTTGTGTCTGACTCTTTGTGACCCCAAGGACTGTAGCCTACCAGGCTTCTCCCTCCATGTGATTCTCCAGGCAAGAGTACTGGAGTGGGTTGCCATTTCCTTCTCCAGGGGATCTTCCCAACCCAGGGATTGAACCTGGGTCTCGCACATTCCAGGCAGACGCTTTAACCTCTGAGCCACCAGGGAAGCTCCAATATTTTATAGTATTTTATATTTAAAATTTTTCATTTTTCAATTGTTCTCTGTAGCTATGCCACCTCTGCTCTCATTTCTTCTTATTGCTTCCAGATTAATTTATAATTGCTTTCTTTGTTGTAGACTGAAAACAACAAACGAGAGCTGGGATTAGAGAAGTGTGCTTTAAGACCAGGGGGCTCTATCAAGAAAAACAATTTGCCCTCTACAGACACAATATCTGCAGAAACAAAACAAAAAACATTTTTTTTTTACCAAATCAACACTAGCCACAGCATAGCCTGATTGGGGGAAGCAGATACACATTATCACAACGCTAAGGAGCATAAAACCACTGATCCTGCCAATGCAGAGTCATAAAATCCTGTCTTCTATTTGAAAAATGCTTAATAGTGGACATTTGAATGCCTCTTCTCAAGGAAAGCCTGGATACAAGGGACTGAATAATTACATCTGGCAAAATATGGAGAATCATCATGTCAGAGAAAGCAGATGGCCTCCCCACCACTCCAATACCCCAAATCCAAACAAGTGCAGTGCCTTTTGACAATCTGACAGCTGATGGAGAAAAAGCATTTCATTCAATTTTGAACAGAAACCAAGATCTGAAGCTGAACACAGGGCTCTTCCATGAACAGAAGTGTCAGTTCCCTTCAGATGTTCTTCACCGAGGTTAAGGGGCTACTACTGGACCGGTCACCCAAAGTGTTGTCATATTTTCTGGTACTAAATAGAGCTTAATGAAAAATTCTAAATGAATCAGAGTTCAGGCTTATCAGAGGCAGGGCATCACCTTTGTGAGGAGAGTCGCTGGAGGATAATATTAAGAATGGCTGTGGATTCTCCGGTGCCTGAGAAAAGATGCCCTAAAATGTTAATAAAATTACCACCTGGAATACACATCAAATCAAAGAGATGATTCTGTTTCTAAGTTAGTTAAACACATAATGACAGCATATGTGAAACTATTATCAATCATACGCAATTTCTCTTACTTTGCAAACACAATTCCATGTGCCTCCAGAAGCAATATTATGCTACTTGCCCACAGTGGTAACTGCAAGTTTCAAGTTTCACATGGAACTCTAAAAGCTCCTCTTTTTGATTTATCAACTTTCAAGAGATATTTTCCAACATTCAAGTAGGAAATTGGAACAATTATCCAGAAAATTTAGGGAAAATTTATTGCTCCATATGGGGAAAAAAATAGAAATTAACTGAAGAAAGGGTGTAGGACTGGGAAATGCAATGCTTGATTGTCCTTCTGGATTTGCCACTTAGATTTAAATGCATATGCTTCCATTCTCTAATGCAGACATAGAAGAAAGATAACTCTAATACAAATATTGAAATAATGAAAATTAAATGAGAATGTACAACTCTTTAGGAAAAGCACAAAATTACTGATCAATGTAAAAGTCTCAGTTAGAATTCTGGGTCCCATTAAATCTTTTACCCATTTCCCAAGCAAAGTCACCTACATCTATGGCTTCAGTCACCACAAACATACTGAGAACTCCTGAGTCCTTTTCTGAGAAAGATCTTTCTTAAAGACAAATATCTGACCCCCTACTGTAGAGCCCCACCTTAATCTCATCATGCTTAGCCTTAAACTTGACCTCAAAACCTGCCAGGCCTCTGCAACTCCTACTGAGGGTAAAAGGCAGACAGAGATGTTGCAGTTTATATTCAGTTGTTCAGTCGTGTTCAAATCTTTGCAACACCATTGACTGCAGCATTCAGGCCTCCCTGTTCTTTACCATCTCCCAGAGCTTGCTCAAAATTGTGTTCATTGAATCAGTGAGGCCATCCAACCATTTAATCCTCTGTCATCCCTTTATACTGCCTTCAATCTTTCCTAGCACCAGGGTCTTTTCCAATTAAATGACTCTTTCCATCAGGTGGCCAAAGATTTGGAGCTTCAGTTTCAGCATCACTCTTTCCAATAAATAGTCAGGATTGACTTCTTTTAGGATTTCCTTTAGGTTTTCTACTTGCCGTCCAAGGGACACTCAAGAGTCTTCTCCAGCACCACATTTCAAAAGCAGATATATCCATCTAAATACAGAGTTCCAAAGAATAGCAAGGAGAGACAAGAAAGCTGTCCTAAGAGAACAATGCAAAGGAATAGACGAAAACAATAGAAAAATGAGAGATCTCTTCAAGAAAATCAGAGATACCAAGGGAAAATTTCATGCAAAGATCGGCACAATTAGGACGGATGGCTATGAGGGGATAATTTATCATTATAAACACTAAATTAGTTTCACTGTTTTTTCGCTATTTTATTTTATTATCTCTAAAGGCGGGGACATTTCATGCAAAGATGGGCTCGATAAAGGACAGAAATGGTGTGGACCTAATCTGCATGCAGGCCAGGAAGCAACAGTTAGAACTGGACATGGAACAACAGACTGGTTCCAAATAGGAAATGGAATATGTCAAGGCTGTATATTGCCACCCTGTTTATTTAACTTATATGCAGAATACATCATGAGAAATGCTGGACTGGAAGAAACACAAGCTGGAATCAAGGTTGCTGGGAAAAATATCAATAACCTCAGATATGCAGATGACACCACCCTTATGGCAGAAAGTGAAGAAGAACTAAAAAGCCTCTTGATGAAAGTAAAAGAGGAGAATGAAAAAGTTGGCTTAAAGCGCAACATTCAGAAAATGAAGATCATGGCATCCGGTCCCATCACTTCATGGGAAATAGACGAGGAAACAGTGGAAAGAGTGTCAGACTTTATTTTTTTGGGTTCTGAAATCACTGCAGATGGTGATTGCAGCCATGAAATTAAAAGATGCTTACACCTTGGAAGAAATGTTATGACCAACCTAGATAGTATATTCAAAAGCAGAGACATTACTTTGCTGACTAACATCTGTCTAGTCAAGGCTATGGTTTTTCCAGTAGTCATGTATGGATGTGAGAGTTGGACTGTGAAGAAGGCTGAGCACTGAAGAATTGATGCTTTTGAACTGTGGTGTTGGAGAAGACTCTTGAGAGTTCCTTGGACCGCAAGGAGATCCAACCAGTCCATTCTGAAGGACATTAACCCTGGATTTCGTTGGAAGGAATGATGCTAAAGCTGAAACTCCAGTACTTTGGCCACCTCATGCAAAGAGTTGATTCATTGGAAAATACTTTCATGCAGGGAGGGATTGGGGGCAGGAGAAGAAGGGGACGACCGAGGATGAGATGGCTGGATGGCATCACTGACTTGATGGACGGGAGTCTGTGTGAACTCTGGGAGTTGGTGATGGACAGGGAGGCCTGGCGTGCTGCCATTCATAGGGTCACAAAGAGTCGGACATGACTGAGCAACTGAACTGAAATGGAATGAACTGAACAGAAGCAGATGATATTAAGAAGAGGTGGCAACAATACACAGAAGAATGTACAAAAATCTTCACGACCCAAATAATCACGATGGTGTGATCACTCATCTAGAGCCAGACATCCTGGAATGTGAAGTCAAGTGCGCCTTAGACAGCATCACTACGAACAAAGCTAGTGGAGGTGATGGCATTCCAGTTGAGCTGTTTCAAATCCTGAAAGATGATGCTGTGAAAGTGCTGCACTCAATATGCCAGGAAATGTGGAAACCTCAGCAGTGGCCACAGGACTGGAAAAGGTCAGTTTTCATTCCAATCCCAAGGATAGACAATGCCAAAGAATGCTTGAACTACTGCACAGTTTCACTTATCTCACATGCTAGTAAAGTCCTGCTCAAAATTCTCCAAGCCAGGCTTCAGCAATACGGGAACCGTGAACTTCCTGATGTTCAAACTGATTTTAGGAAAGGCAGAGGCACCAGAGATCAAATTGCCAACATCCACTGGATCATGGAAAAGGAAAGAGAGTTCCAGAAAAACATCTATTTCTGCTTTATTGACTATGCCAAAGCCTTTGACTGTGTGGATTACAATAAACTGTGGAAAATTCTGCAAGAGATGGGAATACCAGACCACCTAACCTGCCTCTTGAGAAATCTGTATGCAGGTCAGGAAGCAACAGTTAGAACTGGACATGGAACACCAGACTGATTCCAAATAGGAAAAGGAGTACGTCAAGGCTATGTATTGTCACCATGCTTATTTAATGTATATGCAGATTACATCATGAGAAACGCTGGACTGGAAGAAACACAAGCTAGAATCAAGATTGCCGGGAGAAATATCAATAACTTCAGATATGCAGATGACACCACCCTTATGGCAGAAAGTGAAGAGGAGCTAAAATGCCTCTTGATTAAAGTGAAAGAGGAGAGTGAAAAAGTTGGCTTAAAGCCCAACATTCAGAAAATGAAGATCATGGCATCTGGTCCCATCACTTCATGGGAAATAGATGGGAAACAGTGGAAATATTGTCAGGCTTTCTTTTTCTGGGCTCCAAAATCACTGCAGATGGTGACTGTAGCCATGAAATTAGAAGACACTTACTCCTTGGAAGAAAAGTTATGACCAACATAGATAGCATATTCAAAAGCAGAGACATTACTTTGCCGACTAAGGTCTGTCTTGTCAAGGCTATGGTTTTTCCTGTGGTCATGTATGGATGTGAGAGTTGGACTGTGAAGAAGGTTGAGTGCTGAAGAACTGATGCTTTTGAACTGTGGTGTTGGAGAAGACTCTTGAGAGTCCCTTGGACTACAAGGAGATCCTACCAGTCCATTCTGAAGGAGATCAGCCCTGGGATTTCCTTGGAAGGAATGATGCTAAAGCTGAAACTCCAGTACTTTGGCCACCTCATGAGAAGAGTTGACTCATTGGAAAAGACTCTGATGCTGGGAGGGATTGGGGGCAGGAGGAGAAGAGGACGACAGAGGATGAGATAGCTGGATGATATCACTGACTCCATGGACATGAGTCTGAGTGAACTCCTGGAGTTGGTGATGGACAGGGAGGCCTGAAGTGCTGCGATTCATGGGGTTGCAAAGAGTCGGACATGACTGAGCGACTGAACTGAACTGAGCTGAACTGAAAGGCAAAGATTTAACATCACATTTCAAGATAATCTAGTTGATGGGAGACAGAGTTGGTGAGGGGACTTTTGGTTACATGGAGCTAAAACATGGTAAGGGGACTTTTAGTTACATTGAGCTAAAACATCTTATTCTCAAATAAATAATAGAGAAAAAAATGGTTGTATTTTTATTTCAAAATAGTGTCTTCATTCTGGGCTGAGTTGTACAACTGTATATTTGTTGGTTTTCTGTTTGTTTTTAACCTTAAAATATTGTTTATTTTCTTGGCCTAGTTGCTGTTCCAAGAAGACCTCAAAAACCTACCTCTGTAGAAAGTAAATTGACTCCTGGAATTTAGCAGGATGTTGACAGGAATTGGGGCTCAGTCTGGGCTGGAGAGTAGAGCAGACATATTTAATTCAATCCAAACTGTTCACTAGGGAATCTCACTCCACTTGGGTATAAAATGAAATGATTTCATTTCTTCTAAACACTGTTTCAGACTTTGCTATTGTGAACAACTTCCTCCTCTTCCCTATTCTTTTCATCAATGTCTTCAGAAGATCTATTATTTTCCATCTAGTTCAGATATTGAAATCAGTAGGTCCATAAGGAAAGCTTCAATGCTTATCTAACTTTAAACACTTTCCACTGACATTACTGCCCAAGGACTGGCTGGCACCTTCCCCCCACCCCCATCAGTGACCTTTTCCTAAGTTCTAGCATCCCAAGAATGAGGAACAGAACAAATAAATGAAGAGAGAAAAAATACATTCTTTACCTTACTGAGGATGATTTTAATTCTTTCCAACTGATATCTGCTGCTTTCCTGCCTGCTCTGACCCATCACTGATGATGGCCTCTGTGTGGCTAGTGTGTATAAGCTGCTCACACTCTCTGTGGTGGGAGGGCCAGGTCACCCTCCCAGCCACTCTGGACCCTTTCCAGGCTGGATGCTCCATTTACCTTCAGTTGTCACTTGCTTTTTGCAACTTGGGAGTATTTGCTCAGAGGGGAACTGTGTGAGGTGGAGTTTAGAAAAGATGCCTCCAGCTTTCACAGGGTTCTACAAGTGTCCATCTGACCTAGATTTACCTTGACTTTGCCAAACCTGTCTGTGTGAGTCAACTTTGCCATTTTTTTCTCTGCCTGCACCCTTGTGCTCCAGTTTACTTTTCTACTCCAGTGGGGTGGAAAGAATAGCAAATTGACTTTCTACATAGAAATCCAGTCTGGAAAGGAGATCCAGGCTCCCATTATTATCAGCATCTTTCATCTACACTAGAGATTTTCTTGGACCTCTCTGCATACACTCCTCATCAGAACAATGACCCTTCCCTCATCATGGTGGTCTTTCTCCTACCTTGAGTGGGATGAAGACAGTGAGAGTAGAGATGCAATGTAGTAGGGTCAATCCTGCTAACTTAATAAACCCTGGAGAAGCTCCTTGCTCAATCATTGGTGGCTCTTTTTTTAGATCATGGATACCTTAATACATTTTTATTTTTAGATATAGAAAGTACTAATGCATTATATCAATTCTTTGGAATTAGTGCTTTAATATCTCTTAGGAAACCTGTATGCAGGTCAGGAAACAACAGATAGAACTGGACATGGAACAAAAGGCTGGTTTTAAAAAAGGAAAAGAAATATATAAAGGCTTATATTGTCACCCTGCTTATTTAACTTATATGCAGAGTACATCATGAGAAACGCTGGGCTGGAGGAAGCACAAGCTGAAATCAAAATTGCCAGGAGAAATATCAATAACCTCAGATATGCAGATGACATCACCCTTATGGCAGAAAGTGAAGAAGAACTAAAGAGCCTCTTGATGAAAGTGAAAGAGGAGAGTGAAAAAGTTGTCTTAAAGCTAAACCTTCAGAAAACTAAGATCATGGTATCCGGTCCCATCACTTCATGGCAAATAGATGGGGAAACAGTGGAAACAGTGGCTGACTTTATTTTCCTGGGCTCCAAAATCACTGCAGATGGAGGTTGCAGCCATGAAATTAAAAGACGCTTATTCCTTGGAAGGAAAGTTATGACCAATCTAGATAGCATATTCAATAGTAGAGATATTACTTTGCCACAAAGGTCCATCTAGTCAAGGCTATGGTTTTTCCTGTGGTCATGTATGGATGTTAGAAGTGGACTATAAAGAAAGCTGAGTGATGAAGATTTGATGCTTTTGAACTGTGGTGTTGGAGAAGACTCTTGAGAGTCCCTTGGACTGCAAGGAGATCCAACCAGTCCATTCTGAAGGAGATCAGTCCTGGGTGTTCATTGGAAGGACTGATGTTTAAGCTGAAACTCCAATACTTTGGCTACCTAATGCGAAGAGCTGACTCATTTGGAAAGACCCTGATGCTGGGAAAGATTGAGGGAAGGAGGAGAAGGGGACAACAGAGGATGAGATGGTTGGATGGCATCACAGACTCGATGGACATGGGTTTGGGTGGACTCCGGTAGTTTGGTGATGGACAAGGAGGCCTGGCGTGCTGTGATTCATGGGGTCTCAAAGAGTCGGACATGACTGAGCGACTGAACTGAACTGAATACCTCTTCAGTTCAGTTCATTTCAGTTGCTCAGTTGTGTCTGACTCTTTGTGACCCCATGGACTGTAGCACGCCAAGCCTCCCTGTCCATCACCAGCCCCTGAAATACATTCAAACTCATGTCCATTGAGATAGTGATACCATCCAACAATCTCATCCTCTAGTGTCCCCTTTTTCTCCCACCTTCAATCTTTTCCAGCATGAGGTGCTTTTAAAATGAGTCAGTTCTTCACATCAGGTGGCCAAAGTATTGGAGTTTCAACTTCAGGACTGATTTTTTTTTTTAGGATGGTTCTCCTTGCTGCTCAAGGGACTCTCAAGAGTCTTCTCCAACACCCCAGTTCAAAAGCATCAATTCTCTGGCACTCAGCATTCTTTGTATTTCAACTCTCACATCCATACATGACTACAGGAAAAACCATAGCTTTGACTAGACTTTCCTTTGTTGGCAAAGTAATGTCTCTGCCTTTTAACATGCTGTCTACATTGGTCATAACTTTTCTTTCAAGGAGCTAGCGTTTTTTTTAATTTAATGGCTTCAGTCACCATCTGAAGTGTTTCTGGAACTCAAAAAATAAATTCTGTCACTTTTCCATTGTTTCACCATCTATTTCCCATCAAGTGATGGGACCAGATGCCATGATCTGTTTTCTGAATGTTGAGTTTTAAGCCAACTTTTTCACTCTCTTCTTTCACTTTCACCAAGAGATTCTTCAGTTCTTCTTCACTTTCTGCCATAAGGGTGGTGTTATCTGAATATCTGAGGTTATTGATATTTCTCCCAGCAATCTTGATTCCAGCTTGTGTTTCATCCAGCCCAGTGTTTCTCATTATGTACTCTGCATATAAGTTAAAGGAGCAGGGTGACAATATATAACCTTGACGTACTCCTTTCCCTATTTGGAACCAGTCTGTTGTTGTATATCCAATTCTACTTGTTGTTTTCTGACCTGCATACAGATTTCTCAAGAGGCAGGTCAGGTGATATGGTATTCTCATCTCTTGAAGAATTTTTCCGAGTTTGTTGTGAATTACACAGTCAAAGGCTTAACCTCCTGCCTCCTCACTAATACAATTTTCACAAAGCCAGCCAGAAAAAGACCCTGAAATTACACCATAAAGTCAAGCAAAATCAGGGGGTTTCAATGTCTCTCTGAGCAATGTTACATTACTTGTTCTTCTCTCTTATACTCAATTATATCTAATTTTGTTATGTTGTGCACAATACTTTGCCTTGAGATTTTCCTCAGGGACTAGACAGCATTCTTGCCAGGAGTAGCCCACAGTTATCATGATTTCACCATAGTCATGCCCTCTAGCTATAGCCAAAGTGAGTGCTCCTAGGCAGCTGGGGATTAATGACCAATGCCTGATTGCCCCCTTTATCATTTGTAAGTTTTCAGGTTAAAGGGCAATCTTTGAGGTGCTTCCTTGTCTTTGTAATTAAGTTTGTTTGCCCCCTTTGCCCTTTCATGGCTCTCATCATACTTGAAATTACCTGCTCACTGACTATGTTCTCTGTTCAATTATATGGTTCTGGAGGACAAGGGTCAATCTCATAGCTGTATCTTGTTCACTGATCTGTACTTAGTGTCTAATGCACTTCCCTAACAGCTACTTATTTATTAAGTGAATTGATAAATGTGTGGAGAATGGAACTACTATTATTAATTTTTATTAGATTTAGCAAATGATTGTTCAACCCTTTGTTTGAATCTGCCCTTGGAGCTATCAAGAAGCCTATCAATTTCAACCTGTTCCACCTCTATTGATTTATTGACATATTTTTAGTTTCTATTCATGTCAGGAGCTTCTCTGGTAGCTCAGCTGGTAAAGAATCTGCCTGCAATGCAGGAGACCCTGGTTCAATTCCTGGATCTGGAAGTTCCCCTGGATAAGGCATAGGCTACCCACTCTAGTTTTCTTGGGCTTCTTTGGTGGCTCAAACAGTAAAGAATCCACCTGCAATACAGGAGACCTGGGTTCGATCCCTGGGTTGGGAATATCTCCTGGAGGAGGGCATGGCAACTCACTTCAGTATTCTTGCCTGGAGAATCCCCATGGACAGAGGAACCTGGTGGGTTACAGCCCATGGGGTCATAAAGAAACATGACTGAGTGACTAAGCACAGCACAGCACAGCATATCCATGTCAGTTTTTTTGAGATTGCCACCATATCTTCATTTCTATCTGTTCTGGAGAGGTTGGTGAAAAATTAAATTTAAAAATCCACAAAAAAAGGGGTTTTTATATGATTTTAAAGTATGTATCTTTGTATTTTAAAGTATGTATCCTTTAAAATTAGATAGAGCTTTGAATTTCTAATGTGTTATCCATCTTAATTTTAAACTCTCCTACACTGCATTCCTAGGTGCACTCCCAGGACAGTTTAAATGGCTAACCCAACATCAACCATCGCTTTTAAGAAACATTTTTATTTTTAAGATTTTTTTCACGTGTAAGTTTGCTTGGTTTGGAATATTTACTTATAATGAAACAGTTTGCTTTTCTATGTGCTTCCAACTTAAAACAATGAAGTTGTAAAAAATATTGAGCTTAGGCATGTCTGTACAGAAAGTTTGGCAGTGCTCAACTACCTTCCATCTGGTTCCTATCACATCAGGCTTACCCTCTGGACCCCTGCCACAGATATAACCTCTAGCATAGTGAGTGCAACCTTCCACCATTCTGTTGTGTTTCCCTGCTTGTTGCTCCTCCTCTGGCAGTTTTACTTAGCTAATATCACTATGAATAGTAAAATATCAAACCTTATTACTGGGGAGACACTGAAAGATCAAATACATCAGCTCCCTTATTTTGCTTATCAAAGACTCAAGTTTCCCAGGAAAACGAGATTCTCCTGTAGTTCATAAGTAGAAGTAAAGATATAAGGCTAGATTACAGGGTATAATTTCACTATAGAACATGTGCACACTGAGCCAAGCATTTTGAAAGTAATGCAGTGTATTTATCTAACCAAACTGCAGATTAAAAGAGAAGGATATGAACCTTTTTAACATGCATATTCAAACTCCACTGAGTAGTAAATCACCTTTACCAATGCTCACATATAAGTAAGCTGAGGAAAACAAATGGGAAAATATTCAATTATAAGCATCTCTTGTAGACAGTGAAACTGGATAATTTCAGGCAAAAACAGACAAAATTAAAAATAACATTTTACCCTGCACAAATTATTTCAGGGGAGTCTGTGGTGTTTGCGGTTTGATTAACTTGAAAGTGTTCAATTCCCCTGCCCTCACTAGGGTCTACAGAGAAGACATCAGAATGCAGCAGCAAGCTTCTCCCCCTGTCTCCCTTGCAGCAGCAGTCCCACAAAGGTAATCATTCCCAAACTGTCAGAGAAATCCCTCCTCCCAGAAATGGTAGCTGGGCATATTTCTCTGAAGTTTTGTGGAAGTGGTCAGCTGCTGTCACTAAAGATTAACTGGTCTCTGAATAACCAGAAGCATAAATCAAAGTGGGAGCAGAAAAGACAGATCCTCCCCACCAAGTCTATGAAAGAAAGGGAAATGTGTCCTGTAGCCTTCTTTCATCTTCTCAGCCACACCCTCACGTGGAGAGTCAGTTGCATTAGCACAGCCATCTTCAAAGGCAAAGGACAGCAAAGCAAGAGATGGGGGAAAAAAAGAAAAAAAAAATTCTAATGACTAATTGGCAAACCATCTGTCTATATGTATTATCTCCCTATGTTACCTTCACAATTTTCCTTTTTAAGTTCTCATTGATATAAGCCCAAAGACATTAAAGCAGATAATATATTCTGGTCTGCTCATCAGCAGAGTTATACTAGAGTATCAGGAATGGGAGGGCTGGTAGCTCAAAACCAAAAGCATAGTTTATCAATAAAGAAAACAGAGGCTCTAAATGAAGGCAACTTGGCCAGGATCCTGTCGTTTCTTGGAAAGAGAGCCAGGACCATAAATTCCATATTCTGATTTCTTACTCATTTAGCATTCTTGCATGGATATTATTTCATTAAAAAATTATATTCCCTTTACTGTATATTAGTTTATGTCTTTTATAGCTGCCTTCCTAAGTTAGAGTGAAAGTCTTAGTTTTTATCTTCTTCTATCAAAACTTGCAATGGGAAAATGCTTTATATCTGTCTTTTACCACTTAAGATAAATGAGAATCACTGCACCACCTTCCCTGAGGGTATGTTCATGTTCAGACATATATTCTGAGTTGTGAGACGGAAGATTTTTGTCCCTGTTAAAGGCTTGGCATCTGGGGAGATTGTGAGGAGAAGGCTCTTTTTAGTCACTTTCGTCTCTGAGTTACTGATATCTTCTACTAGGAATACAAAATGCACCCATCATGCCACCTTCCAGGACATTATGTGGGGAATTTGTTAATAACTGTAACGTGGGGAAATTCAGTTTCATAAGGTGGTAACGTCCTGGAAAAAATTCTCCATTTCAAAGCAACATTCTCCAGTGCAATGTGGAGTATTCCTACTTTCCCAGAAGAGACAGTAAATGGTTTGTTTGCTTGTTTCACTCTTTTTTTTAAATCGGAAGAAATGTATCTTCAGTGTCATTGTTGCTGTCTCCATTTTAGGGTCTCTCTACTCCGCCTCAGACCTCCTGGGGACTCAGAAGAGGGAACATCTGTTTGTCTGTTTCTGCTCCCTTTCGCAGAACCTGCTAAATAAGGAAGAAGCTAAATGTTTAATGTTCCCGAAGCTCTGTGTGTGAAACGATGATATTGGTTTGCAATTGAAGAAGAGTTTTAAGACAGGCAATTTTATCCCAACTTACATAATGCATGCCAAAGTGTGAGGCTGTTACAGAATCGCATCTGAGATTCTGAGCTGCATAATACCGCAATAGTATTTGAATATTATCAGATTGTCAATGGCAGAAATGTGGTATTAAGTGTTTGTGAGGAGTGAATTATGCCCTAGTATATCTCAGAGGCCCTGAGAGCAGTGGAAGCAGCCGGTGAATGACAGGCTTCTTTGATTTATTAGCAGGGTTAGTTGACTGGGATTATGCTTAATTTTATGTGCAGAATGTTCAACAGTTTTGAGGTTGTACTCCAAAAAGGACACACACAGCGAGGAGTGACAATGTCGCATGTCTCCTCTCCTGCCTATTACAGCACCTGAAACATCTGGCACTATTTGGCTTTCTTTAGAAGTAAGTTTAAAAACTAGATAAATTTATCATGAATGGAAACAAATCTACCCAAACAGGCAAGAGAGTTTGGGGAAAGCTGGAGAGGTGGAAAAAGAAAGCATAAGAGGAATAGGATCTCACACTGTAAGCACCTTGGAGGTAGCAGTGTAAATGAAGGGTAGAAATTATTCACAAGCTCAGATGATGGCAGGAGTAGGTGTAATGGCCTGAAGCTAAGAAAGAAAAGCTTGGACCAGATAATAAGAAATGTTTATGGTAGTAAGAGTGACAGGGCTGAGAAAAGGACTCTCAAGAGTCACTGCACATAAAACATTAGTAGGACTGATGTAGAGAGGAAAGCAGAATGGATGTAACAGGTGGAATATGGAGCTCCTGTTTCTGGAGATATTGACAAAGGAATAAATGCAACAATTTCCTCCTACTGAATTCAGTTTTGCCAATTTTTGTTACAAAATTTTCACTTTCGTGTGACAACATCATATGTGAGAAGCCAAACCTTCAATTAGATTGTCAGTCATGTAGAAGGTCAGAATCAATGAACACAATGACTTTTATTTCTTCTACAAATATCCTCACTCTTGATTTTGAAATTCTGATGTAGGGACTGCATAACTTAAAGTACACTGATGCATTGGAGACAGCTTTTGCAGGAGATGAGCTTGAAAGGGAGGATAATTTAGGGCATATTTTTCATGATTTCCTCATTATTTGTAACACAATTATTCTAAGAAAGGATTTGTATTGGTAGCTGAGGATTTAAACAAGGAGAAGGCAAGAAGATTATTGTTCTGACAGGGCATACCTCATATATTTTTCAATTGTCTCTCAGCTGAATCCAGCAGGAAATGACAATGCTTATAGCCAAGCAGTCCCTATCAGGTTGCTGGGGTTGAAATGGCTAGCTCTCAAGAGCTGATGGTTGTTCTCATCCCATAGTTAGAAGGAATGTATCAACAAGTGTTAACACAAAACTTCCAGAGAGGTAGGCAAATCAGTAGTTAGAATGTTACACCTAGTTTCTACTTTAACTTATATGCAGAGTACATCATGAGAAATGCCGGGATGGATGAAATACAAGCTGGAATCAAGATTACTGAGAGAATATTAATAACCTCAGATATGCAGATGACACCACCCTTATGGCAGAAAGTGAAGAGGAACTAAAGAGCCTCTTGATTAAAGTGAAAGAGGGGAGTGAAAAAGCTGGCTTAAAACTCAACTTAAAGCTCAAGTCAACTTAAGATCATGGCATCCAGTCTCATTACTTCATGGCAAATAGATGAGGATATGATAGAAACAGTGACAGACTTTATTTTCATGGGCTCCAAAATCACTGGAGAGGGTGACTTCAGCCATGAAATTAAAAGACACCTGCTCCTTGGAAGAAAAGCTATGATCAACCTAGACAGCATATTAAAAAGCAGAGACATCACTTTGCTGACAAAATTTCATGTAGTTAGATCTATTGTTTATCCAGTACTCATGTAAGGATGTGAGATAGGAAAGAAAACTGAGTGCTGAAGAATTGATGCTTTTGAACTGTTGTGTTGGAGAAGACTCTTGAGAGTCTTGGATGGCAAAGAGATTCAACCAGTCAATCCTAAAGGAAATCAGCCCTGAATATTCATTGGAAACCTTGATGCTGAAGCTGAAGCTCCAGTACTTTGGCCACCTGATGTGAAGAATGGATTCATTGGAAAATACCCTGATTCTGCAAAAGATTGAACATTGGAGGAGAAGGGGATGATGGAGGATGAGATGGCTGGATGGCATCACTACTTGATGGACATGAATTTGAGTAAACTCTGGGAGGTGGTTTTGGACAGGAATGCCTGATGTGCTGCAGGCCATGGGATCACAAAGAGTAAGACACGAATGAGCATCTGAACTGAACTGGACTACTTTACAAATTCAAGAGGGCAGATGGCACACACAGGACAGCCTCTCCTTCCATCACCAATCCACAGTACCACTAGAAAATGAAACAACAGCCAGAATGGAGGGGCACTTCCACTGGATGAGTAATTTCTAAAGTATGGAAAGCAGCCTGAGGCAGACTACACAGTGCAATGGAAAGTTAAAATGGCTCTAACAATGGCATGGTATCAGGAGCAGGGAAAGACTGAAGCAATTGCAGGGGAATTAGTTTAAGTGGCACAGGTGGAGTTTTCTGCATCTCTCCTGACCCTCAAATCTTTGGATTAGCACTGAACAACAGTGGTCCCTTGGCCCAGGCAATCGTAATGAATGTGAGCACTAATGTTAGAGAACAAGGTTATGGCTTGAGTAGATGCTAAAGCTCAGGATGAATAGGGTAACCCCACAACTGGAATGTTTCTGCCTCTCTTTCATTATAACTTTATCCAGACATTGATACAAGCCACAGTGGTATGACTTGGCCTATAGGTCAAGAAGTCTGTGCAGACACAGCATTACCAAAAAGGTAATGATGGATCCTAAAAGGAAACACACAACAGGCATAAACAAATAAAGACATAATCAAGCATAACTAAATATCTGGAGAGTGCCACATCATGAAAAAAAGACACAAAAGACAGCAAAACTCATGGAAACAGTGAGAAAAATAGGCAAGATATTAGACTAAATATTATTAATATATTCTATGTCTTCTGAAATGCAAGAAGATAGTGTGATTACTTTTTTGAGATTCAACTTTAAAATTGGAAATTGAAGATTTAATTCTTGAAGAAAAATGTAAATAGGAAAGTTGAAGTGTGGACTATTCAAATGCTAAATGATAATTCTGTTTTTTGATGGCAAGGTGAAATTAAAGAGTTTCTTAACTCTTGTGGAGCATAAAAGCAGAAAGATATTAAAATCTATGTGTGGAGCAAATATGCAGATATATGCAAATAAAGTTTGAGAAAGTGATCATAGCACAATGAAAGGGAAAAGAGGTAAATACAAAATTTAGAATTTTCCCATGAATAAAAAATATATAGCTTTCTACTCATCTCACATACTAGTAAAGTCATGCTCAAAATTCTCCAAGCCAGGCTTCAGCAATACGTGAATCGTGAACTTCCTGATGTTCAACCTGGTCTTAAAAAAGACAGAGGAATCAGAGATCAAATTGCCAACATCTGCTGGATCATGGAAAAAGCAAGAGAGTTCCAGAAAAACATCGATTTCTGCTTTATTGACTATGCCAAAGCCTTTGACTGTGTGGATCACAATAAACTGTGGAAAATTATTCAAGAGATGGGAGTACCAGACCACCTGACCTGCCTCTTGAGAAATCTGTATGCAGGTCAGGAAGCAACAGTTAGAACTGAATATGGAACACCAGACTGGTTCCAAATAGGAAAAGGAGTATGTCAAGGCTGTATATTGTCACCCTGCTTATTTAACTTATATGCAGAGTACATCATGAGAAACACTGGACTGGAAGAAACACAAGCTGGAATCAAGATTTCTGGGAGAAATATCAATAACCTCAGATGTGAAGATGACACCACCCTTATGGCAGAAAGTGAAGAGGAACTAAAAGCCTCTTGATGAAAGTGAAAGAGGAGACTGAAAGTTGGGCTTAAAGCTCAACATTCAGAAAATGCAGATCATGGCATCTGGTCCCATCACTTCATGGGAAATAGATGGGAACACAGTGGAAACAGTGTCAGACTTTATTTTTGGGTGGTCCAAAATCACCGTAGATGGTGACTGCAGCCATGAAATTAAAAGACGCTTACTCCTTGGAAAAAAAGTTATGACCATCCTAGATAGTATATTCAAAAGCAGAGACATTACTTTGCTGACTAAGGTCCATCTATTACTTTGCTGACTAAGGTCCGTCTAGTTAAGGCTATGGTTTTCCAGTAGTCATGTATGGATGTGACAGTTGGACTGTCAAGAAGGCTGAACACTGAAGAATTGATGCTTTTGAACTGTGGTGTTGGAGAAGACTCTTGAGAGTCTCTTGGACTGCAAGGAGATCCAGCCAGTCCATTCTGAAGGAGATCAGCCCTGGGATTTCTTTGGAAGGAATGATGCTAAAGCTGAAACTGCAGTACTTTGGCCACCTCATGAGAAGAGTTGATTCATTCAAAAATACTTTCATGCTGGGACGGATTGGGGGCAGGAGGAGAAGGGGACGACAGAGGATGAGATGGCTGGATGGCATCACTGACTCGATGGACGTGAGTCTGAGTGAACTCCTGGAGTTGGTGATGGACAGGGAGGCCTGGCGTGTTGTGATTCATGGGGTCACAAAGAGTTGGATACGACTGAGTGGCTGAACTGAACTGAACTGAGATTGAAAGAGCCCATATTCTTCATGTGACTTCTAAAAAGACTGTGTAGAAATACCATGGTGAATTTTGAAATTCCAAACATCTTAATCCAAAGATAAAGAAAACCCACTAAGAGTATTTTAAATTTAGGGGGGGAAAAAAAACAAAAACGTATAAAAGGGATTTAAACAAAGCAACCTGCCTTGACCTCAAATTCTCATCATTAATGATGCATGCAAGAAACTCACTTCCTCAGGATTCTTAGAAAAATTTATGTTGAATACTATGAACATTATTATTATATTTTTATGGAGAAATAAAGATATTTTGATGTTTTCTGCTGCTGCTGCTGCTAAGTTGCTTCAGTCATGTCGGACTATGTGCGACCCCACAGATGGCAGCCCACTAGGCTCCCCCGTCCCTGGGATTCTCCTGGCAAGAACACTGGAGCGGGTTGCCATTTCCTTCTCCAATGCATGAAAGTGAAAAATGAAAGTGAAGTTGTTCAGTCGTGTCTGACTCTTGGCGACCCCATGGACTGCAACCTACCAGGCTCCTCCATCCGTGGGATTTTCCAGGCAAGAGTACTGGAGTGGGTTGCTATTGCCTTCTCTGTGATGTTTTCTAGGACTTGGATATTTTAACATCCATGACTCAAATATGAAAAACAAACAAACAAACAAACTACCAAACCATACACATTACTATTGTTTACTCACCAAGTCATGTGGCTAACTCTTTAGTCATGTGACTAGTCATGTCTAACTCTTTCACAACCCCATGGACTTTAAGCCCATCAGGCTCCTTCTGTCCATGGGATTTCCCAGGCAAGAATATTGGTGCTGGTTGCCATTGCCTTTTCCAGGGGACTTTCCCAACCCAGGAATTGAATGCACATCTCCTGCATTGGCAGGAAATTTCTTTACCACTGAGCCACCAGGGAAGCCCAAAGCATACATGTTGGAATTACAGTGAGCAAAGAAATTAAAAAAAAAAAATATTGCTTCATCTAAATGAGCATTGACTACAAAACATCAACATACAACTAAAATCATATATGATATTGATGTTACATAACATCATGAAACATACAGCAGAGAGTGACTTACTGTGGAAACATTATTCACAGTTTTATTTGCCTTTACTCTTTATTCATGGGCTTAAACATGGTCTCATTTCTCCTGGGATGATAGAGTGATCCTTACTTCTCTGAAATCCTGTGGTAGATAGCATCCCATTTTATTTATTCCTCTTTATCTAGTATAAGATAAATTATCAATTCCTTCAAGGAAGAGAGTTTATCAATTTGTTGACATCAATAGATGTTAATGACCAGTAATTTGAAAGTGTTAGTTAGATTAAAAAATACACTACCACTTTCCGTACTGGCGGGTGCAAAACATACTGTAGAATCAGTTAGGAGCAGAAATAATTTTACTAAACCAAGAATCATACAAATGGGTTATATTTTTATAACAATTTGTATGGTGTGGGGGAAAAGAGAACCCTTACAATACAAAAAGTGCAGATGTGTATCTCTGTTAGCTGATAGAATTGTCTTTAGCAGACACTCAGACACAAAAATATTCAATGTACAAAAAATTTCAACTTTAGCAGAAAAAGGCTGTGGACTCTCAGCTGCCAAAGGAGCACCCCGAAAATATCTGACACAGAACAAATTCACATTCTTTAGTGATGATGATAAAAAAAAGAAGTACAAGATACACAGAAACACATTGCAGGACTAAGAAGAAAAAAAGACTACAAAAAAGGGTAGCCACGATGTAGATATAAAAGGAAAACAAAATATTTCATCATTGCTGGATAAGATATTATGTCCAACTCTGCTTTGGAAAAGATAATAACAATAATAATACATTAAAGAGCATGCTAGTGGGGCAAGAGTGGAACATGGATATCATGAGTTGAAATAGGTCAGGAAAAAGTAGAATAAAAAATAGTCACAGAAATGTAGGGGAAATAAAAGGTATACAAATAGAGCATACTAAGTACCATAACACATAGGGATGAAAAATACAAGCAAAATGAAATAGAAATAGCAGACTTACAAAAAAGGACAGGAAATAGATATTCAGCATACATAAAACAGTATTCTGAAAGGAAAAAAAATAAAAATAAATATAAAAACCAATTACTGAAATATTAACCTCAAAATTACTTTTTTACATATGGAAAGAAACAACCTGTGGCAGAAAATAATAAGAATGATCAAATGAAACTAATCATAGTAAAAGCACTGATATTCAATCATTAAAAAAAAATGCACACTTAGGGTATCATGAGAAGTAAGTGCTTCATATGTACAAGGGAAGAAAACAGAAGCAAATTGGCCACAGCTTTTCTACAGAAACTCTCAACACAAGAAGAGCAGCAGGCAGTACCTGGAAATTTTTTAAAGATAGAAAGCAACCTAAGATTTTTATATCTGAAGAAAATGCCAATTGTTAAAATTGAGAAACAAATGGTTTTAGGAAGCAAGAACTCAAGAAAGATTTCTCTCTCTCTTTATTGAAGACTAGTTGATTTACAATATTAGTTGCAGGCATATAGCATAGTGATTCAACATTTTAATAAATTATACTCCATTTATAGTTGCAATAAATATTGGCTTTACCCTCCCCCCACCCCCATGCTATACAATATGCCCTTACTTTGTTGTGCTGTGCTTAGTTGCAGAGTAGCATCCAGCTCTTTGCAACCCCATGGACTGCAGCCTACCAGGCTCCTATGTCTATGGGGATTCTCCAGCCAAGAATATTGGAGTGGGTTACCATGCCCTCCTAAAGGGAGTGACATCACCCTTGCAGCAGAAAATGAAGAGAAACTAAAGAGCCTCTTGATAAAAGTGAGAAGAGGAGAGTAAAATACCTGGCTTAAAACTCAACATTCAGAGAACTAAGATCATGGCATCTGGCCCCATCACTTCATGGCAAATAGATGGGGAAATGATGAAACAGTGACAGAGTTTACTTTCTTGGGCTCCAAAATCACTGCAGATGATGACTTCAACCATGAAATTAAAAGATGCTTGCTCCTTGGAAGAAAAGCTATGACCAACTGAGATGGCTTGTTAAAAAGCAGAGATATTACTTTTCCAACAAAGGTCATGTAGTCAAAGCCATGGTTTTTCTGGTAGTCATGTATGGATGTGAGACTTGGACTAAAAAGAAAGCTGAGCACTGAAGAACTGATGCTTTTGAGTTGTGATCTTGAAGACGATTCCTGAGTCCCTTGAATTGCAAGATCAAACCTGGCAATCCTAAAGGAAATCAATCTTGGAAACTCATTGAAAGGACTGATGCTGAAGTTGAAGCAATACTTTGGCCACCTGATGTGAAGAACTGACTCACTTGAAAAGACCCTGATGCTGGGAAAGATTGAAGGTAGAAGGAGATGGGAATGACAGAATGAGATGGTTGGATAGCATCACTGACTTGATAGACATGAGTTTAAGCAAGCTGCAGGAGGTGGTGATGGACAGGGAAGACTGACGGGTTGGAGATGGACAGGGAAGCCTGGTGTGCTTCAGGGTATGAGGCAACAAAATGTCAGACATGACTGAGTAACTGAACTGAACAGAACTGAACCTCCAGTGATCTTGTCCACACAGGGATCAAAGCCAGGTCTCTCCCTCATTGCAGATGGATTCTTTACCCTCTGAGCCACCAGAGAAGCCTGTATATCCTTATACCTTATGTATTTCATGCCTAGTAATTTGTACCTGTTAATTCCCTACCCTTATCTTGCCCCCACCCTCCATCCCTTTACCACCAGAAAGCATTAATTTGTTCTCTATATGAATCTGTTTATTGTTTGTTATATTCATTAGTTTGTTCTGCTTTTTAGATTCCATATGTAAGTGAAAACAAACAGTATTTGTTTTTCTCTGAATTATTTCACTAAGCTTAATACCTTCTAGGTCCTATTGTAAATGGCAAACTTTTATTATTTTTATGACTGAGTAGTGTTTTATTGTGCTCAGTTCAGTTTAATCGCTCAGTCATGTCCGACTCTTTGAGACCCCATGAATCACAGCATGCCAGGCCTCCCTGTCCATCATCAACTCCCGGAGTTCACTCAAACTCATGTCCATCGAGTCAGTGATGCCAACCAACCATCACATCCTCTGTCGTCCCCTTCTCCTCCTGCCCCCAATCACTCCCAGAATCAGGGCCTTTTCCAATGAGACAACCCTTCACATGAGGTGGCCAAAGTATTGGAGTTTCAGCTTTAGCATCGGTCCTTCCAATGGACACCCAGAACTGATCTCCTTTAGAATGAACTGGTTAGATCTCCCTGCAGTCTGAAGGACTCTCAAGAGTCTTCTCCAACACCACAGTTCAAAAGCATCAATTCTTCGGCACTCAGTTTTCTTCACAGTCCAATTCTCACATCCATAAATGACCACTGAAAAAACCATAGCCTTGACTGGACAAACCTTTATTGGAAATGTCTCTGCTTTTGAATATGCTATCTGGTTGGTCATAATTTTCCTTCCAAGGAGTAAGCATCTTTTAATTTCATGGCTGCAATCACCATATGCAGTGATTTTGGAGCCCCCCAAAATAAATTCTGACACTGTTTCCACTGTTTCCCCATCTATTTGCCATGAAGTGATGGGACTGGATGCCATTATCTTCATTTTCTGAATGTTGAGCTTTAAGCCAACTTTTTCACTCCACTCACTTTCATCTGTAAGGGTCTGTTTCTTGCCATACTCACATTTCTGCCATAAGGTTGGTGTCATCACCAACACACACACACACACACACACACACACACACACACACACACACACACACACACACTCTTAATAAAACTTGTTGTAAAAAAAAAAAAAGATCTAGTAGTGGAATTGCTGGATTTAATACTAGTTTTAGTTTTTGAGGAAACTCCAGGCTGTTTTCCACAATGGCTACGGAAACCTACATTCTCATCAAAATTGTTGAAATCTTCCCTTTTCTCCACATCCATGCAAACATTTATAGTTTGTGGTCTTTTTGACGTTAACCATTCTGACATGTGTGCAATGATATCTCGTTGTGGATTTGATTTGCATTTCTCTGATAATTAATTATATAAAGACTTTTTAATGTGTGTTGGCCATCTATAAATATCCTTTAAAAAATATTTATTCAGACCTTTTGCTCATTTTTAAACAAGTTCTTTGTACTTTTGTATTTGTGGTTGAACTCTATGAACTATTGATATATTTTGGATATTAACCACTCATAGTTTTTTTCGTATGCAAATATTTTCACTCATTCAGTACATTTTTTTCCTCTTTGTGTTGATTTTCCTTGCTGTGCAAAAGCTTTCAAGTTTAATTAATTAGGTCACATTTGTTTAATTTTGCTTTTGTTTCTTTTGTCTTAGGAGACAGATTATATATATGCAGCTGCTGCTGCTCTCGCTTCAGTCGTGTCCAATTCTGTGCGACATTATGGATGGCTGCCCACCAGGCTCCTCCATCCCTGGGATTCTCCAGGCAAGAATATTGCTGCAATTTACGTCAGAGTGTTTTGCCTATGTTCCCCCCACCCACCCACCCAGGGAGTTTTATGGATTTGGGTATTACATTGAGACCTTTAACATTTTTAGTTTATTTTTGCATATGATGTGAAAAAATGTTCTACTTTTCCCCATTATATATTCTTGTCATAGATTACTTGATCATAAGTGTGTGGGTTTCTTTCTAGGCTCTCTATTCATTACTATTGATTTATGTGTCTGTTTTTGTGCCAGTACTATATTTTTTTGATTACTGTGGCTTTGTAGTATAGTCTGAAGTGTGCGAACATACTTTCAACTCTGTTCCTCTTTCTCAAGATGATTTTGATTATTCTGAGTCATTTTGTTATACACAGAATTTTAAATTATTTTCCTAGGTTTCTGTAATAAATACCAGTAGTATTTTGATAGGAATTTGAATGAAGCTCTAGATTACCTTGAGTAGTATAATCATTTTAATGATAATAATTCCTCCAATTCATGAACAGAGTATCTTTTTTCCATCTGTTTGTGTCATTTTTAATTTTTTTCAACACTCAGAATTTTTTTGAGTACAAGTATTTTACCTCTTTAGTTAGGGTTATTTCTAGGTATTTTATCTTTTCCGATGGACATGGAAATGAGATTATTTCCTTAATTTCTACTTCCCATAGTTTTTTGTTAGTCTAAGGAGATGCAACAAAACTTTACATATTAATTTTCTATGCTACAACACAATCAAACTCACTGATGAGCCCTAGTTGTGTCTTGGTAGCATCTTTACGATATTCTATATATACTATCATGCCATCTTAAAACAATGATAGTTTTATTCCTTTACAAATTTGATTCATTTTCTTGATTTTTCTTAATTGTTGTGGCTAGGGACTTTCTATACTATATTGAATAAAACTGGTGATAGTATCCATCCTTGACTAGTTTCTGGGAAAAATCTTTAAGCTTTTCATCATTGAGTATGATGTTAGCTGTGGATTTATTATTTATTGTATAATGAAAACTTATGCTCACTTTTTGAATTTTTTGAATAAATGGATATTAAATTGTGTCAAAAACCTTTCCTGCCTCTATTGAGATGATCATAATATTATTGTTCAATTTGTTAATGCAATATATCACATTGAATGATTTATAGATACTGAAGCATCCTTGAATCCATGAGATAAGTTTCAGCTATAAGATCATTTAAATATAATTATTGGATTCCATTTACTAATACTTTGTTAATGAACTTTGTGTCTATATTTATTAGTAATATTCACCTGCAATTTTCCTTTTTGTGAGTGATATCTTTGTCTGGTTTTGGTATCAGAGTGTTGCTGGCTTCATAGAATGAAATAAAAGATGTTCTTTCCTCTGCAATGTTTTGAAATACTTAAAAAAAACACACACAACAGGTAACTCTTCTCTAAATGTTGGGAATAATTAATTCCTTTGTGAAGTTGTATTGTCCTAAAACTTTGTTTGTTGGGAGGTTTTTTTTTTTTTCTTTTGGATTCACTTATAGTAACTGATTTGTTCATATTTCTGTTTTTTTTTTTTTTCTGTGTTTGGTCTTGGGAGATTGCACATTCCTAGAAAAAATTTTCATTGATTCTACATTATCCATTTTATTGATATATAATCTCCTATGATCCTTGGTATTTCTGTGGTGTTTCCTTTTTCATTTCTAGTTTTATTGATGTAGGTTTTCTCTCTGTGTGTCTCTTATTCCTGTCTAAAGGTTTATCTGTTTTGTTATTTCAAAGAACTAGCTCTTAGTTCCAGTAACTTAAAAAACAAAATTCTTTTAAAATTATCTATATCATTTGGCTCTGCTCTTATCTTTAGGATCGTTTCCCTTCTACTAACGTTGTGTGTTTGCTGTTGTTGTTATTGTTGTTTGGAGATCCTTTAGATGTAAGGTTAGAGTGTTTGGGATATTTCTTGTTCCATGTAGTAAGCTTACATTGCTATAAACTTTCCTCTTGGAATTACTTTTGCCACATCCCATGGATTTTGGATCATAATTTTTTTATTTTTCTCCAACCCTATCCAGAAAAGGGTTAGGGTTAGGGTTAGGGTTAGGGCTGGTAAGATCCTCTGGAGAAGGAAATGGCAACCGACTCCAGTTTTCTTGACTGGAGAATCCCATGGATTCTGGAGGAGCCTGGTGGACTATAGTCCTTAGGGTCACAAAGAGTCAGAGATGACCGAAGCAATGTAGTATGTATGCACACAGGGTGAGTCCATATATATTGCCAATCATTGTATCTTTTTCTTCTCAAACTGATCCCCTGGTCATTATGCAATATCCTCTCTTGTACTTGCAATAGTTTCTGTTTTAAAGTCTATTTTGTATGATATCAGTATTATTACGTTGGCTTTATTTTTATTTCCATTTGCATAGAATACATATATAAACTGTCTCAGTTTCAGTGTACATCTCATTTCTGTGTATGTCTTATCTGAAGTGAGTCTTTTGTTGGCAACATATATATATATACAGGTCTTGTCTTTTTTATCCATTCAGCTATTGTTTGTCTTTTGGTTGAAGCATTCAGTCCGTTTATATTTGACATAGTTATTGATATATATGTTCTTATTACCATTTTATTACTTTTTAAGAGTTGTTTTGTAATTCTTTCTGATCCTTTCTTCTTCTGCTTTTGTTCTAGTCACTAGTGATTTCATGACTATCTTTAGTGCTATATTCAATTGCTTTCTATTTTTTCTATGTGTATCTATTATAGATCTTTTGGTTTATAATTATCATGGTTTATATATAGCTAGCTCCCTACCTATCATCTATATATCTTTAATGCAATTGTCTTAACTTCCTGTTTTCTTAATTTCAAATGTATTTTAGCAACACTGTATTTGTACTATAGTCCCTATATGATTATATTTTGACATCATGTTTTATATTTAACTGCTTCACATATTCCCTACCTGCTTATTGTGGATATAGATTGTTTTACTATTTTTGCCTTTTAACCTTTCTACTAGCTTTGTATATGTTTGATTTGATATCTTTACAATATATTTGTCTTTACCAATGAGATTTTTCATTTCATATATTTTATACTTCTAATTGTGGCTTTTTAGTTTTTGCTTAGAAAAATCACTTTAGCATTTCTTTTAAATCTAATTTAGTGGTGGTGAACACTTAAATCCTGCTCTTTTGGAATACTTTTGATCTCATTGTCAAATCTGAATGTGTCTTGCCATCTCGACTATGCCCTGAAGAGTATTTGCCAAAAAGAGGAGCTGATAGCCTTATGGAAGTTCCATATGTAATTTGTTGTTTTTCCTTTGTTACTTTTAACTGTCTCTCTTTTAAGTTTTGTTATTTTGATTATATCATGTCTTGGTGTACTCCTCTTTTGGTTGATCTTATTTGGGACAGGAATTCATGCCTGGAGAATTCAATGGGCAGAAGTGTCTGGCAGCAACAGTCCATGTGGTCACAAAGCAAACAGTTGGCTATGACTGAGTGACTGTTTCTCCTTCTTTCTTTCTTTCTTTCTTTCTTTCTTTCTTTCTTTTTTAATGTTTAGGGGAGGAGCCTGGTGTGCTGCAGTCCATGGTGTCACAAAGACTTGGACACAATCTAGCAAATGAACAACAAATGCTTGTTGTTGTTTAGTGACTCAGTGATGTCCGACTCTGCAACCCCATGCACTGCAACACCCCACGCTTCCCTGTCCTTCATCATCTCACAGAGCTTGCTCAAACTTATGCTTATTGACTTGGTAATGCATCCAATTATCTCATTCTCTGTTGTACGATTCTCATTTTGGCTTCAGTCTTTCCCAGAAACAGGATCTTTTCCAATGAGTCTATTCTTCACATCAGGTGACCAAAGCACTGGAGCTTCAGCTTCAGTATCTGTCATTCTAATAAGTATGCAGGATTAATTTCCTTTAGGATTGATTGGTTCGATCTCCTTATAGTCCAAAGGACTCTCAAGAGTCTTCTCCAACCTCATAGCTCAAAAGCATCAATTCTTCAGCATCTGGCCATATTTATGATCTAGCATTCACATTCATACATGGCTACAGTAAAAAACATAGTTTTGACTATATGAACCTTTGTTGGCAAAACAATGTCTCTGCTTTTTAATATGCTATCTAAGTTAGTCATAGCTTTTCTTCAAAGCACAAGTGTCTTTTAATTTTGCAGCTACAGTCACCATTCGCAGTAATTTTGGAGTCTGTGAAAACAAAGTCTGACACAGTTGCATAATTTCCTCATCAATTTGCCATGCATGGATGGGACCAGATGCCAAGATATTAGTTTTTTGAATGTTGAGTTTTTTTTTTTTTTAGTTTATTCCTAGGTATTTATTCTTTTTGATATGGTATTTTTAATTAATTTATTTTTTATTGAGGAATGATTGGTTGACAGAATTTTGTTATTTTCTGTCAAATCTCATGATGAGTGAGCCATAGATATACATATATTCCCCTCCCTTTTTAACTTCCCTTCCATCTCCCTTCCCATCCCACCCCTCTAGGTTGATACAGAGCCTCTGTTTGAATTTCCTTAGCCATACAGCAAAGTCTAGTGGTTATGTATTTTACATATAACAATTTAAGTTTCCATGCTACTCTTTCCATACATTTCACCCTCTCCTCCCCTCTCCCCATGTCCACAAGTCTTCTCTCTATGTTGGTTTCTCCATTGTTGCCCTGTAAGTATATTCTTCAGTACCATTTTTTCTAGATTCTGTATATATGTATTAGAGTATGATATTTATCTATTTCTGCCTCACTTCACTCTGTATAGTATGTTCTAGGTTCATCCACTTCATTAGATCTGACTCAAAGGTGATCCTTTTTGTGGCTGAGTAATATCCCCTTGTGTATATGTATCACAATTGTTTTATCCATTCATCTGTTGATGGACATCTAGGCTGCTCCCATGTTCTAGCTATTGTAAATAGTGAAGTAATTAACAATGGGATACATACATCTCTTTCAATTTTGCTTTCCTCAGGGTATATGCCTAAGAGTGGGATTGCTGTGTCATATGCTTGTTTTATTCCTAGCTTTTTTAGGGAATCTCCATACCATGGTGGCTATCAGTTCAGTTCAGTTCAGTCGCTCAATAGTTGTATCAATTTACATTCCTATCAACAGTGCAAGAGCGTTCCGTTTTCTCCACACCCTCTCCAGCATTTATTGTTTATAGACGTTTTGATGATGGCCATTCTGAACAGTGTGAGGTGATATCTCATTGTAGTTTTGATTTGCATTTCTCTAGTAATGAGTGACGTTGAGCATCTTTTCATGTGTTTGTTAGCTGTCTGTATGTCTTCTTTGGAGAAATGTCTGTTTAGGTATTTTCCCCACTTTTTGATTGGGTTGTTGGCTTTTCTGGTATTAAGTTGTATGAGCTGCTTGTATATTTTGGAAATTAATCCTTTGTCAGTTGTTTCATTAGTTGTTACAGTTTCAGAATGTAGAGTCAAGTCCTTCCATGCAGCCAAAACAATATCAGTAGCAGTTACCTTTCTCTTAATATTTTCTTATTAAAAAAATACATATTACTGTAAATATTCTGTATGCTGTGACAAAGTAGAAATAATGTAATTAATGGAAAATATGAAAGAGAAAATGAAAAATTATAGAGCGAGTTCCTTATTATATGGCTATAGATCAGCATTATAGGATACTGGAAAAAGAATAATAAATCAGATAGACAACTTTTAAATTAGAAAAAATGAGCCTAAGAACATTTACGAAAAGTATAAACACAAAAGTTACCACCAGAACAAAAAATATAAGCCTCCCTAAATAACACAGGAAAATACTTCACAAATCATGTAAGGAAAGAAATATAGCAAATATTATATATATATATATATATGTACACATATATAAAAAAATAGCAAATTTTATTGAGCTCAAACATATGAGTCATTTTGATGAATGTGAATAGCTGAAGTCATCTAATAAAAGATAATTCTTTTCTATCTGGTTCACAAAACAGAACCAAACTGCATGTTCTATGAAAGAAAAATAGCTAAATTTAAAAAAAAAAATCAGAAACTCTAAAAATAAAGGAATGGAAAGAAGTGTACAATAAAAGAGGAGAGATAGAATGGCAGTAGTAATCTTAATATCAGAAAAGTAGAAACCTTTAAATATAAAAAAAGAACAGCTTTTTAAAGGCAGAAGCCACAATTATCAATGAAGATATAACATTTATGAATGTCTATGCATCAACTAGGGCTTCCTAGGTGGTTCAGTGTTAAAGGTTCTGCCTGACAATTTAGGAAACCCAAGAGATGTGGGTTTGATCCTTGGGTCCGGAAGATCCCCTGGAGGAGAGCATGGTAACTTACTCCAGTATTTTTGCTTGGAGAATCCCATGCTTAGAGAAGGCTACAGTTCATGGAGTCTCAAAGAGTCAGACATGACCAAGGCAACTTATACATGCATATACCAATTAATATAACAAATATTTTTATGAATCAAGAGTACAGGAGAAATAAGGAGACATAAATAGAAACTTCATTAATAGGATGGATTTGCGCATCATTTAAGAACAAGTCAGACTCAATGGACAAAAATAAATAAGGAGTGAAAATATTCAAAATAAAATAAAATAAGCACTGAGAGAGATCTGATGTATACGTGTAGATCTTTACAACATAATTATAGGGAATACAGTTCTTTTTCAATCCCTATGACATTGTCTCTAAAGCTGATTATAGTACAAGTTACAAAGAAAGCATCTGCAATTTCCATAAAGTGGGATATAAAAATCTCTCTAATAGAAATGAAATAAAACTGTAAATTATCAAAAACAACAAAAATAAAAACAAAGGCTTTCCACATGGAAAACAAAAATGTTGCCTATTAACCAACTCCTTAACAAACCTGGGATATAAACTGAAGTCGTGAACGTTTATGAAAAGAATGACACTGAAAACACTATAGAGCATAGAATATAGGATGCATTTAGAGCAGTGATCTGAGGAAAAACTCATAACATTACATTCTTTTAACAGTAGAAATGAAAGGTATTGAAAGACATAATCCCCAGCTTGATTAACTAGAAAAAGAACAATGCAAACAGAAAGAAAACACAAGATAAAGAAAATAAAAATTTAAAAAAAAGAAATTATTAAAGGTAATAGAAAAATAGATACAATGAATAAATCAAAATTCTATTACAAAAATTTTGAAAAATTCAACAACATATGCAAACTACTAGCTTACTTAAGCAAAAAATAAGGGCGAAAACATTATGCAAGATAAAATGTGAGAAATGGGAAATGACTGTGAAATAAAATTTATATTTTATAGCAAGACAATAAAAATTTAAACAGAAAATGTTCTTTGCCCTTTGGTCTTCTCTCTTACCTGCACTGTGCATTGTATATTTACTTTATGCTTCAACTAAACCTTTCCCATCCACAGAAATGCCTACCTAACCATAAATAACAATATTCTCCTAGAATCAATAAGACAATTATTTAAATATAACTTTCCTTCTTCATCTCATAAGAAGTCATGTGGCACTTAGATTTGGTTTATGTAAGCTGTCAATAATACATCATTTGATGCACAGCCTTCTGTCTCAAAAAAAAATAAATAAATAACTGTGCCTTGACTTTGAAGGGAACAGAACAGCTCTCAGAGCTTTCTGAGATGCCAATCCTGGATTATAATCCTCAAACTTGGCTGAAATAAAATTTTTCATTTCTTTCTCAGATGAACTTGTTGCAGGAAGGAGGACCCCTTCCAAGGCCCGAAACTGGGCTCTTGTCTAACACTTGGAAATGAATTGTCCAAGGAGACACATGTACTGACAAAGCAAGAGATTTTATTGGGGAAGGGTACCCGGGTGGGGAGCAGTAGGGTAAGGGAACCCAGGAGAACTGCTCTGCCATGTGGCCCACAGTCTTGGGCTTTATGGTGATGGGATTAGTTTTCAGGTGGTCTTTGCCCAATCATTCTAATTCAGAGTCTTTCCTGGTGGTGCACACACCATCCAGCCAAGATGCATTTTAGTGAAAGGGATTCTGGGAAGTGGACGGACACCCAGTGTCTCCTTTTGACCTTTCCCAAACTCTTCCAGTTGGTGGTGGCTTATTAGTTCCCTATTCCTTATCAGGATCTCCTGTCGTAAAACAACTCATGCAAATGGATGCTATGGTGCCTGGTCAGGGTGGGCAGTTTCAATCAGTATGCTTCCCCTAACAAACTGGTTATGTTTTCATCAACATAATAATTGAAGCAAACAGTTTTTTTTAAAATCACAAAGACTGTATTGTAGAGTTTTATGTAAGCAAATTTGAAAGCATTGATGAAATGATGTTCAGATAAAACACACATGACACATGAAAGATTTGACAGCATTATGATAAGGACAGATTTTGTTAAGTAAAACACAAATACATCAGAAAGTAAGGCTAAGGCATGGTACTGTCTTCTAAAATCTTTTTTTCTTAAATACAAATATGTAAATGTATTTTTGGCAGAAAGTAATCAGTCACTCACACCTATTACCCCTCTTCCCTCCTGAGCTGCAAACCAACCAGTTTAATCAGGATCAACTTATAATCCAGTCTGGGTTCTGAATATCTATTTGACCTTTTTCATGCTTGCAATGTATCCTGACATTCCCCTTTCCCCTTTTCTATTGCAAGATAGATGAAAGTACACACAGGCTGTTGTGATGAAGACCTATTGAAGAATGAGACTGATTCACCTTGCAAATATTCAAAGCATTAATGACCACTTATGCGAAATTCCCCAAAGGCTGTTCATTAAGCCCCAATCAGGCATCCTGCTGTGGATTCTCTAAAAGAAATGACAGGCCACTGTGTCCTAGAAATGGAACTCCCAGTGGGAGGGAAGGACATTCAAACTGACTCTGTGCCCTTAGGGTAGGTGTCCCATGAAAGGCTTCATGAGGGGGCTTGACTTTCACATTTGAATAGTATGAATATATTTGCCTTTCATTTACATGTTAGTCAGCCTACAGCAGACTAATTACCACTTTATGAAGCCACTGAATAATACTGAAGGTCATTAATATTTGATGAAAAGCTATTGACCAAAATGAAGTGAATCCTTGAATATAACCAATAATTATTAAACCATTACTAATATTTACTGAGCAGTTATTGTGTGCCAGATACTCTAAATGCTTTATTTCTATTATCTCATTCAATTTTCACATGGTTTTATGATGAAACTGAAACACAATTTGTATTTGTCCCTGTTTTTAAGTAGATGGGAGGTTTCAGGACCACTCTAAATTTATTTGTATCTCAAGCTACCATCTTGATGATTATCTTTTCTGACATTTTATATTATTATTTCCAGGGATTCATGAAATTTGTAAGTAGGTTGCAGAACCTTATGATTACTTTGGGCACACTTTATAGGTCATGGTGCCACTGATACCTATTTTCAAAAGGGCCAATGTTTGGCAAAGTGCAGCGTGTTCCATATTAAAAAAGAGACATTACTTTGCCAATAAAGGTCCATCTTGTCAAGGCTTATGGTTTTTCCAGTAATCATGTATGGATGTCAGAGTTGGACTATAAAGAAAGCTGACGCCAAAGAATTGATGCTTTTGAACTGTGGTGTTGGAAAAGACTCTTGAGAATCCCTTGGACTGCAAGGAGACCCAACCAGTCCATCCTAGAGGAGATCAGTCCTGAGTGTTCATTGGAAGTACTGATGTTGAAGCTGAAACGCAAATACTTTGGCCACCTGAATTGAAGAAATGACTCACTGGAAAGACCCTGATGCTGGGAAAGACTGAAGGCAGGAGAAGGGGACAATAGAGGATGAGATGGCTGGATGGCATCACTGACTTGATGGACATGGGTTAGACTCCAGGAGTTGGTGATGGCTAGGGAGGCCTGGTGTGCTGTGATCCATAAGGTCATGAAGAGTCAGACATGACTGAGCAACTGAACTGAACTGAACTGAACCATGTTCCACAGAATTATAATGAATTTTTTCCCTTTTATTCTGATACTAAAAGTATCATGCTTTTTTAAGAGATAAATACTCACTGGATAAGAAGGTAAAGTGAACAGGTTTAATTCTAAGAACAGCAGGAGAATCAAGGTCCTTAGCTACAGGTTTATTCATTTTTGATTCAGGATAAAAGATGAGAGTTAGGAGATTGTTTATTTTTTCTATGAAACATCAGAAAGACATAGGTGTTTAAACATTTAACCAAATTTAACATTGAAAAAACAAATTTATTATTGCTCTTACATGTTTTTATCTCCCACACAATTTAATACACTCCATCTTATATTAATGAAATCCACAACAGAGAAAAGCCTTATATTTGATTGGTATTTTTTGTACTTTTACCCAGTATTCAATAAATCTTTACTTTGAACCTTATGCATACCTAATGATAACAGAGGGTCTCTGCTTAAGGTCTAGAAGAAGGAGGAAAAATAATTCACATCAACCTTAGGTGGAAGTAGGGCAGATTTTACCTTAACATCCTGTTTTGGATAACTCTAATATGATTATTGGAAAAGGCAATGTCACCCCACTCCAGCACTCTTGCCTGGAAAATCCCATGGACAGAGGAGCCTGGTGGGCCACAGTCCATGGGGTCACTAAGAGTTGGACACGACTGAGTGACTTCACTTTTCACTTTCATACATTGGAGAAGGAAATGGCAACCCACTCCAGTGTTCTTGCCTGGAGAATCCCAGGGATGGGTGAGCCTGGTGGGCTGCCGTCTATGGGGTCGCACAGATTCGGACACCACTGAAGCGACTTAGTAGCAGCAGCAGCAATATGATTATTAGACACATATAAACATAACCTAGACAGTGTATTAAAAAGCAAAGACATCACATAGCCAACAAAGGCCCGTACAGTCAAACCTCTGATCTTTCCAGCAGTCATGTATGGCTGTGAGTTGTACCATAAAGAAAATGAGCACTGAAGGATTCATGCTGTCGAACTGTGGTGGTGGAGAAGACTCTTGAAGGTCCCTCGGACAGCAAGGACATGAAATTAGTCAATCCTAAAGGAAATAGACCCTGAATATTTATTGGAAGGAGTAATATGAAGCTGAAGCTCCAATACTTTGGTCACTTGATGTGAAGAGCTAACTCATTGGAAAAGACCCTGATACTGAGGAAGACCAAAGTCAGGAGGAAAAGGGGAAAACAGAGGATAAGATGGTTGGATGGCATCACTGATTCAATGGACATGGGCTTGAGCAAAGTCTGGGAGATAGTGGAGGACAAAGGAGCCTGCTGTGTTACAGGCCATAGGTTCACTAAGAGTCGGATATGACTTAGTGATTGAACAACAGCTAAAACAAAAATATGGTTATAGTGTTTAGAAGTGTTCTAATGTGACCAAGCCTTTGCGAATATTGACTAGGAACAATGGGGAGGGTATGAATGTCCTTGAAGGAAAACATTTTGATATTTCAATGGCATCTCTGGTTGAAACCACAGTAGTTTGGCAATATAATGAAATGGAAAGAACGTGTCTTTTCAGCTTGTCTCTTCTCATAGTACCCATGACTTGAGCAAGTTACTGAAGAATCTTTCTGAGGCTCTGTCACTTCCTCTCTATAATAAAGTAATGATGCCCACGTTACCTGCATTGTGTTTTAGGAATCAAATGATCTAATGTCTATAATGTATTTAGCATAATGCCTGCTATAACTGTGCATTCAAGTAAGTATGTACTTAAAAATCAATAGTAAGATGATACTGTATTGTTCTAAAAGACTTATGAAACTTGAGGGAACCTTAGAAAAGATAACCCCTAGGACATTAGCATTGCAGTGAACATTTACCACAGACTGAATGTTGGTGACTTTTGGGGCCTTGCTATATTAAGCCATTCCATATATTCTACTGTGAGGATTTATTTACTGGGAGCAGCAAAGACAAGATGTGTAGCTGTGCTTGGTGTACATAGAGGGATCTCACTCTAAGCATGTAACAACTGTCTCCCTTAGTCTTCCTCTTTCCTGTCCATTACTGTCTACAGTTATAGTTTTAGAAAATAGCAAAATAGACCTCATTTTAAAATAATTTCTATTATATCATAGCTAGTAGAGACAATTTATAAATTTTTCTTTCCACACAGAATTAAAAAGGAAGAAGAAATTTCGGTGGTTGTTCAAATCAGCCACGGGTGCTATATGTGTATATTTCTGTGTTTTTGTGAATGTGTTTGTTGGAGTTGAAGTGAACACATCGGTTAAAAATGCAGCAAAAAAGGGATTTCATGACAGCACAAAACTCAATAGAATCTTGATGATACTGAGTGAGATTTTCTTTGGTACCTGTCTAACTAATGAGTTCTGACACCCTTTATCGTAGCTATATTATAGCATGTATAGCTTCAACCGGGCTACAAACCCTTATCATCCTGGGATCAAGGGTGATCTAAGAGCATCTTCTTTCAGTGAAGGTATTTTTTAGGAGAAATCTGTTTTGAAGAAATCATTTCAGCCTAGCATCTGCTCTTCATTCTATATCATTTGGTTTAATAAAAAAAGTTTCCCTGAGCAAAAAGCGACCATGAAGTTTATTTTCATTTAAAGCAACCATAAGGAATGTTAGTTCACATATTCCTGATCTAAGACTCGATTCTCCTGTACCCTTAACATACTGGAGTTGAGAAGAAGCACACATATCTTCAAGGTCATTTTGACCTTGCCCAGTGATCCCAAAACTTTACTGTGCATAAGAATTAACAGTGAAACTTGCAATGATTCAGTTCTGATTTAGCAGAGATGGGGTGGTACCTGAGATTTTACATTTTTAACAATCTCCCAGGTGATACTGATGCTATTGGTCCTAAGACTACACAACAAGATTTTAAACCAAGGATTGATAAGCATTTTCTCTGAAAAAAAAAATTAAAAAAGACAGTAAATATGTTAGGTTTTGTTATAACTATGCAACTCTACTATTGAGCACAAAGGCATCCACAAATAACACATGAATCCAATGAGTATAGCTGCACTCAAATAAAACTTAGGCAATTATATATAAATTTTATGCAATTGTCATATATCTGGAAAACATTGAGGTGGGGAATTTTTTTATTTTGTAATTAAAAAAAATGTGAAAACCACTTTTAGTTTGTGGCCATATAAAAACTCAGTGTGTCAGATTTGTCTTGAGGGCAGAAGTTGCTACTACCTGACTGAAAGCAGTCTTGCCTTATAGTTCAGTTCAGTTCAGTTCAGTCACTCAGTCATGCCCAACTCTTTGCAACCCCATGGACTGCAGGACGCCAGGCTTCCCTATCCATCACCAACTCCCAGAGCTAACTCAAACTCATGTCCATCAAGTCAGTGATGCCATCCAATCATCTCATCCTGTGTTGTCCCCTTCTTCTGCCGCCCTCAATCTTTCCTGGCATCAGGGTCTTTGCCGACTAGTCAGTTCTTCCCATCAAGTGGCCAAAGTGTTGGAGTTTCACCTTCAGCATCAGTTTTTCCAATGAATATTCAACTATTCTCCTTTAGGATGGACTGGTTGCATCTCCTTGCTGTCCAAGGGACTGTCAAGAATCTTCTCCAACACCACAGTTCAAAAGCATCAATTCTACAGCACTCAGCTTTCTTTATAGTCCAACTTTCACATCCATACATGACTCTAGAAAAACCATAGCTTGGACTAGATGGTCCTTTGTTGACAAACTGATGGCTCTGCTTTTTAATATGCTGTCTACATTGGTCATAACTTTCTTTCCAAGTAGCAAACGTCTTTTAATTTCATGACTGCAGTCACCATCTGAAGTGATTTTGGAGCCCCCCAAAATAAAGTCTGTCACTGTTTCCATTGTTTCCCAATCTATTTGCCATGAAGTGATGGGACCAGATTCCATAAACTTAGTTTTCTGAATGTTGAATTTTAAGCCAACTTTTCCACTCTCCACTTTCACTTTCATCAAGATGCTCTTTAGTTCTTCACTTTCTGCCATAAGGGTGGTGTCATCTGTATACATGAAGTTATTGATATTTCTCCCAGCAGTCTTGATTCCAGATTGTGTTTCATCCAGTCAGGTATTTCTCATGATGTACTTTGCATATAAGTTAAATAAGCAGGGTGACAACATACAGCCTTGATGTACTCCTTTCCTGATTTGGAAACTGCCTGTTGTTCCATGTCCAGTTCTAACAGTTGTTTCTTGACCTGCATACAGATTTCTCAGGAGGCAGGTCAGGTGGTCTGGTATTCCCATCTCTTTAAGAATTTTCCACAGTTTGTTGTGATCCACACAGTCAAAGGTTTTGGCATAGTCAATAAAGAAGTAGATATTTTTCTGGAACACTCTTGCTTTTTTGAATATCCAATGGATGTTGACAATTTGTTCTCTGGTTCCTCTTCCTTTTCTAAATCCAGCTTGAACGTCTGAAATTTCATGGTTCATGTACTGTTGAATCCTCACTTGGAGAATTTTGAGCATTACTTTACTAGCGTGTGAAATGAGGACAATTGTATGGTAGTTTAAGCATTCTTTGGCATTGCCTTTCTTTGGGATTGGAATGAAAATTGGCCTTTTCCAGTCCTGTGGCCACTGCTGAGTTTTTCAGATTTGCTGGCGTATTGAGTGAAGCACTTTCACAGCATCATCTTTTAGGATTTGAAATAGCTCAACCTGAATTCCATCACTTCAACTAGCTTTGTCCATAGTGATGCTTTGTAGGGCCCACTTGATTTCACATTCCAGGATGTCTGGCTCTAGGTGAGGGAATAATCACACCGTTGTGATTATCTGGGTCATGAAGATTTTTTTTGGTGTAGTTCTTCTGTGTATTCTTGCCACCTCTTAATATCTTCTGCTTCTGTTAGGTTTGTACCATTTCTCTCCTTTATTGTGCCCATCTTTAAGGAAAGCTGAGTGCTGAAGAATTGGTGCTTTTGAATTGTGGTGTTGAAAAAGACTCATGAAAGTCCCTTGGACTGCAAGGAGCTCCAACCAGTTTATCCTAAAGGAGATCAGTCCTGAATGTTCATTGGAAGGACTGATGTTGAAGCTGAAACTCCAATACTTTGCCCACCTGATGAGAAGATCTGACTCATTTCAAAAGACCCTGATGCTGGGAAAGATTGAAGGCAGGAGGAGAAGGGGATGACAGAGGTTGAGATAGTTGGATGGCATCACCAACTCAATGGACATGAGTTTGGGTAAACTCCAGGAATTAGTGATACACAGGGAGGTGTGGTGTGCTGCAGTTCATGGGGTCGCAAAGAGTCAGACACAAGTGAGCGACTGAACTGAATTGAAGTTGCATGAAATGTTCCCTTGGTATCTCTGATTTTCTTGAAGAGATCTCTAGACTTATTTATTCTATTGTTTTCCTCTGTTTCTTTGCATTGATCACTGAGGAAGACTTTCTTATCTCTCTTGGGTGTTTTTTGAAATCTGCCCTCAAATGGGTATATCTTTCCTTTTCTCCTTTTTCCTTTTCTTGTCCTATTACTAAGACTTAATACCTTGTCTGTTACTATGGGACAGGCTTTCTCTCTATTGCCTGGCTTAGAAAGTAACACATTCCGAGGGATATCTGTGCTTTTCCTGCAAGAGACTCATTTAATTTACAACCCTCGGCTTTCATCTACTACCCTAAATCTGGATATACCTAGTCCTATTTCAGAGGCAGAGGAGTGTGTGTGTGTGTGTGTGTGTGGGGGGGGGGCTCTTTATTTTAAAATTTCAGGTTTATTAGGGGTTTAGTTAGTGACATCAAAATTGGGATAGACTTTGTCATATATTTTTGGAGAATGTCATATTTTTTGTTAATTCTTGAGTGATGTCTCAGCCTGAAATTATTAAGAATTTCACTAATTAAGCAATCAGTTTCAATGGCAAAATTATTTTTTTCCCCACCTAGTGCTAACGGACTCAGAAAGAATCCACAAAACAAACTTATTTAGGGAAAGTACTTCTCCAACTTTTTCAGTTATTTTTCCATATCAGCACAGAGAAAATGATGTGTTTGCCCAAGGCTCTGGGATCTAGACTTCACTGGCCTATAGCAAGTGTGAAATTTCTTTGAAGTCTCCCGTTTTATCTTATAAATGCATGCATATCTTGCATTTTATTTCATAATATATTGGTGTTTGTTGTAATATAAAAATGTTTAAAGTTACTTCTGAGTTCACCTTCTTAAATTTTTTATGCTAAAAATTGAGAGCCCCAGGAAGTTGGCCAACGTTTATTGTATTGATTCACATATTTTTTCTGATACACCTGAGTACATATACAAGCCTGAGAATTTTTTAACTTAGCAGGGGTTAGTTAACTGTTGTCCCTGGAAGGATGCCAGACCCCATATGCCTAACCCTTCCAGCTCGCACCCCGATCATTAAGCCCTCCACCATATGATGCAAGGGCTTGTGTATCACAAAGCTCATTAAAGATTTTCTAATTAATTAGTTAACATAGTGTAAAGTTGCCTTGTCATGGTTGTCACTTGAACTTCATTTTTTTATTCATAGGATTATTACTGACCTTCAGATCAAGTTAGCAATGGGGTAACTTTAATGTATTTAATGATCTTATATGTATAATGCAATGGATTGGAATGGCCTGATTGTGTTAATAATCCCAACTGTGTACATTGTGTCTCCACATGACTTCAATTTCTCTCATATTGTATTTTATTGAAAATAAGGGCTTACATTTGCACAGATTGTTTTCAATACCTAATCAAGGCATTTTATCAACTAGATATGGTGTAAAATCTGATGATGTTTTAATGTTTCTGGTTTGATGATGTTTTAACATTTGTCTCTCCTTATCTTCATGGAAGTCATCCAATCAAACTCCTGAAGTTCTCTAAATGTGAAAATTAAGAACAAATCCACCAATAAGAATGCTAGCCTGACTTTTAACTTTCTTTTTTTTTTTTCAGGTGATATGATATTGGAGAAAGCAGAGAAAGTTACTTGAGCCATGTAAATTGTTTAAAGCAATCACTACAAATGTTTTTATTATTCTTAATAGGCATGAAGATACATATCTTTACTATCTAACCCTAACAGATCACAAAGAATATTTTTGAATGACTGTTGGAAACCACAAGGGAACATGAAGAGGAGCAGAAAATGGTATTCATTACTAATGATAATGGTCTCTCACAGTGTCTTCCAGGAAGTAGTAACCAGATTGTTGAGAGAGAATTAATAATCACCCTCCCTTCTTCTATGACCAATCCAACTAATGTGTTTTTAGATCCAAGTGGAATTTGGGGGAAAAAAAATGTACATTTTTTAACAGGCTGGTCTCAGTTGTGTCAAGAGAATGAGTAACAGTTTTAAATTTTCACACCAAATTGTTCAGTTTTACAGTTAATACCTTCTTAACTTTTGCACCTTAGGTAGCTCACTGTCCTCATCTTAATTCCAGTTCTGATTTTAAGATACTTGACAACTACAATAGATATCCCTGTACAAGGAAAGAAACAGACTAGGAGAGAGCTGAAGATTGTGCATAGGAAGATCCTGAACTCACCTCCTTCCACGGACACAACAAATCTACGGCTCCATATGTAATAATTCCCTCTGAAATGACCTGAAATCTAGATGAGCAGAGTCTCTACAACAGAAGTTAAAAGGGGTAGGAAAGGCAGAGATATGGTTTTACCAAAGACAAAACCTACACCCCAGCTGTGAAAAGTTAAAGTGAAAGTCTCTCAATTGTGTCTGACTCTGCAAACCCATGGACTATACCATCCATGGAATTCTCCAGGCCAGAATACTGGAGTAGGTAGCCCATTCCCTTCTCCAGGGGATCTTCCCAAACCGGGGATCAAACCCAGGTCTCTCAAATTGCAAGCAGATTCTTTACCAGCTGAGCAACAAGGGAAGCCCGAGAATACTGGAGTGGGTAGCTTATCCCTTCTCCAGCAGATCTTTCCAACCCAGAAATGAATCATAGTTTTGTCTCACAATCAAGAAGGATCACAAAAGTACAGACAGACCTTCTCTCAGGAGGAGGGGATTTGAGCTCCAAGTTGAAAGTGAAGTGAAAGTGAAAGTCACTCAGTCGTTTCCAACTCTTTGAGACCCCATGGACTATACAGTCCATGGAATTCTCTAGGCCAGAATACTGGAGTTGGTAGTTTTTCTCTTCTCCAGGGGATATTCCCAACCCAGAGGTTGAACCCATGTCTTCCACTTTGCAAGCAGATTCTTTACCCGCTGAGCCCTTACACATCCAAAACTGGATCCTGCATGAGAGAGATGAACCCTCCAAACAGCTGTCTTTGAAAACTGATGGAGAATACATTCAGGAAAACTATAGAACTGCAGAGAATGAAAAACATGCTCTTAAAGGATACACACACAGATATCACACAACCTGAAAACCAGCACAAAAATACCATATTGAAAAACTCACAAAACATAGTGAAGGGGACTGATTTACTAATCTTGAAGCTTCTTCCAGAAAGTCAAGAATAAGTTGGGATGTTCCCTAGCACCTGAGACCCTGGTGGGAGCAATTTTATAATTCTCTCTCTAACCTGTTAGGGCCAGTGGGCCAGCTCTAGTGAGAGTCCTGTTTACCCATGCACCTTGACAGAGTCTCCTGGTTGGCTGGGCAATCTGTCACACAGCAGATGTGGCTGACAATATGGCTGGACTAGAGGCAAGCCTGATCCACCAGTGCACTGTAGTAATCATCATATAGGCCAGTCCCATCCTCCACTATACCACAACAACAGCTGCAGCTCCATTATAAAGGGAAGGCACATGGAGCCCACATAGGTATGGAGCCCAGATAGGTAACCCCTCTTGAGTGCCTGGCTCTAGTAGTTAGGTTGGATTGTACATATTAGGTATATCAGCTACCTTCCCAATTTATATAAGGCCACTTCTACATGATTGGGAAAGGTAGCTGATTTACCTAATAAGTACAATATGTAGAAACAAGTACAGAGATTTGGGTAAAATGAAAATATAGAGGAATGTGTTGCAACTTAAACAATAAGACAAAATATCAGAAAAAGAAGAAAATGAAGTGGAGATGAGCAATCTACATAATAAAGAATTAAAATTAATGACCATAAAGTGGCTCAGGAGAAAAACAGATAAACACAGGGAGAAATTCAACAAAGAAGTACCAAATAAACTAGAACTGCACTGAAAAATACATTAGAAGGTTTAAATAGTAGAGTGGATGAGTTAGAAAAATAAATCAGTAAGTTGGAAGATAAAACAATAGGACTAACCCAGGCAGAGCAGCAAAACAAAAAAAAGAACTTACAAAATAAAGATAACTTTCCTTGGGCATTTGAGGAAACAGCAAATGGAATAGCATTTATATTACTGGTACTGCAGAAAAAGAAGAGAGAGAGAGAAAGGGCCAGAAAAATTATTTGAAGAAATATTGGCTGAAAACTTTTGGAACTTAGGGTAAGAAAGCTCAGGCCCAGGGAGGGCAGAGAGTTCCAAATAAGATGAAACCAAAGGGACATTCAACAAGAAATATTATAATTAAAATAGTAAAAGTCAAGAATAAAAATAAAATTGTAAGAGAAGCAAGAAAAGAAATGACTTGTTGCATGCAAGCAAGTTTTTCAGCAGAAACTTTAAAGGCCAGAGAGAGTGGCATGACTTCCAATCATAAATTCTCTACCTTGCAATTTTATCATTCATAATTGGAGGAGAGATTAAGAGTTTCCCAGATAAGCAAAAGCAGCTCATCATCAATAAACTGGTCTTACAAGAAAAAATAAAAGGATTTCTTTAAGCTAAATATATATAAAATTGATTAATAATAACAAAACATACAAAAGTAAAATTCTTACTGGAAAATGTAACTATATTAAAAAGTTAGTAGATGAATCACTTAAAAACTAGAATAAAGTTTACAGACAAAAACAGTAAGGTTAACTAAAATGCAATAATTAGTTAAGGAATACATTAGAAATGATGAAAAAAATATGTCATAGAAAGTGTAAAACATGGAAGAGGAAACAAATATATAAAGCTTTAGAATGTGATCAAATTTAAGTTGGTACCAATTTAAAATAGACTGCTATTTACATAAGGTATATATAAATTTTATAGTAGCCATAAGAAAAAAATAATTACAATATATACAGAAAAGAACATGAGAAAGGAATCTGAACATAACACTAAAGAAAACTATCAAACCCAAAGGAAGAGAGAAAGAAAAAAAGAATAGACATAAACTACAAAAACCAAAAAACAACAAATAGCAGATAACTAAACAATTATGTTAACTATAATGGTGGTGGTGGTGGTTTAGTTGATAAGTCACGTCTGACTCTTGCAACCCCACTAGGCTCCTCTGTCCATGGGATTTCCCAGGCAAGAACCCTGGAGTAGGATGCCATTTCCTTCTGCAGGGCATCGTCCCAATTCAAAGATTAAACGTGGGCCTCCTGCTTTGCAGGATGACTCTTTAATGACTCAGCCACCAGGGAAGCTCTATGTTAATTATAAATGGACCCAATTCACCAATCAAAATATGTAAAGTTGTTCAATAGATTAAAAGCAAAGAGAAGAAGAAGAAGGATATATATGTGCCCACAGAAACAAATAGTAAAGGAAATGGAAAAAAAATTCTTTCATACAAATGGAAATAAAAAGAAATCTGAAGTACTTCTACTCAAATCACACAAAATATACTTATAACAAAGACTGGTATTGAAAACAAAGAAAAATGTTGCATAATAATAGTCTAGGAAGACGATATAACATTTACAAATGCGTAAGCACCCAACACAAGGGCACCAAAATATGTAAAATAATAATGCACTTAAGGAAAAGCTTGAAAGCAATATGATAACAGTATCAAACTCTGACAGCATCCTTCCATCAATGTACAGGTCATTTGGACAGAAAATTAGTAAGAAAATTTTGAACATAAATGACTCAGACCAGAATAACTTAATATATACATAAACACTATATTTAAAAACAGCAGAATATGTGTCCTTCTCAAACTCACATAGAAACATTTTCAAGCACAAATAAAATGTTGGGGCTCAAAGTAAGTTTCAATAAATGTAAGATATTGGAATCATATCAAGAGTCTTCTCTGACTACAATGGTATACAATCAGAAATCTACCACAAGAGAAAGAAATGATTTTTAAAAAAACAACAACATCACTATACCATACTACTGAACAACAACAACAACAAAAAGTGAATTACTGTAAAAATAAAATTGTCTAAATTAACCGAGAAGAAATAAGAGAACTTAAATAAATCGAATAGGAAATGAAAGAGGAGTGGTTACCACTGATAGCACAGAAATACAAGCGATCATTATGAAATCACTATGTACAATTATATTCCAACAAAGGGGACAACTTAGGATACATAGATAAATTCTTATACTCATGCAACTTTTCAAGATTGAATTACAGAGAAATAGAAAAATTGAATAGATTGACTCTTAGTAAAAAGATTGAAACAGAAATAAAAAATCTCCCAACAAAGAAAAGCCCAAGACTAAATGGCTTCACTGGTGAATTCTATCCTATAAAACAATTCAGAAAAGATATAATAATTATTTCCTGAAACTATTCCAAAAAGTTGAAAAAGAAGGAAACTATTCAAACACATTTTGTGAATCCAGTTCTACCCTGACAACCAAAACCAGACAAAGATACAAAAAGAAAAAGCTAAATAAAATAAAATTAGAGGCCAGTATTCTTAATGAACATAAGTGTAAAATTCTTCAGCAAATTTTTAGCAACTGAATCCAATAGTACAGTAAAAGGATCATACACTTTGATCAAGTAGGATTTATCCCAGAAGCAAGGATGATTCAATATTTGCAAAGAAGTCAATATGATACAACATTTAACAAATTAAAGAAAAAAATATATATATAATCATCTCAATAGATGCAGACAATGTATTTGATAAAATTCAATATGTGATGAAATCTATTTGTGTTAAAAACTCTCAACAAAGAGTATAGAGGGAACATACCTCAGTTTAATAAATATATGTGAAAACCACACCTAACATTATACTCAATGGTGAAGATCTAAAAGCTTTTTGTATAAGAATATAAACAAGAGTAGGACAAGGGTGCCCACTTTTATTCAACATAGTATTGGAAGTCCTAGCCACAGCAACTAAGGAAAACAAATAAAACACATCAAAACAAACACACACTAAAACTGTCACCATTTGCAGATGACATGATACTACATACAGAAAACCCTAAAGACATCTCAAAAGCCTATTAGAACTCAGTAAATAAATTAATTCAGTACAGTAACAGTATACGAAATCAATATACAAAAGTCTGTTGTGTTTCTATAAACTAATAACAAAATATTAGAAAAAGAAATTAAGACAACAATTTCATTAACAATTGCATCAAAAAGAATTAAGATACATAGGAATTAGTTTACCCAAGGATATTAAACACCTATAAACTGAAAATTATGACACATGTAAAAGAAAACAAATATGACATAAATAAATGGGAAGATATGTTGTGCTCATGGATCGGAAGAATTATCATTGTTAAAATGTTCCTACTATTGAAAGCCAACTACAGAGTCAATGTAACCCATATCAAAATTCCAAAGGTATATTTCATAGAACTAGCAAAAATAATTATAATTTTTTATGGAAATGCAAAATATCCTAAGTAACCGAAATAATTTTGTGGAGAAAAAACAAACCTAAAGGTCATGTCCCCTGATTTCAAACTATACTACAAGAGTATAGTAATCAAAAAAGTACAGTGCTGGAACAGAAAGACACATGGGTCAATAGAACTGAGAGTCCAGAAATAAATATACAAATATATGGACTATTAGTTTACAACAAAGAAATAAAGAATATATGGTGAAGTGACAATAATAGTCTGAGAAAATTGTTCCATTACATGCAAAAAAATAAAAGACACTACTTTACACCATTTGCAAAAATTACCTCAAAATGGATCAAAGAGCTGAATGTAAGATTCGAAACCTTCAATCTTTTCCAGCATCAGGGTCTTTTCCAATGAGTTTATTCTCTGCATCAGGTGGCCAAAATATTGGAGCTTCAGCTTCAGCATCAGTCCTTCCAATGAATATTCAGGACTGATTTCCTTTAGGATTGACTCATGTGATCTCCTTGCTGTCCAAGGGACTCTCAAGAGTCTTGGACACCACAGTTCAAAAGCATGGATTCTTCAGCACTCTGCTTTCTTTCTAGTCCAACTCTCACATCCATATATGATTCCTAGAAAAACCATAGCTTTGACTAGATAGAACTTTGTTGGAAAAGTAATGTCTCTGCTTTTTAATATGCTGTCTAGATTGGTCATAGCTTTTCCTCCAAGGAGCAAGCACCTTTTAATTTCATGGCTGCAGTCACAATCTACAGTGATTTTGGAGCTGAAGAAAACAAAATCTCTCACTGTTTCCATTGTTTCCCCATTTATTTGCCATGAAGTGATGGCACTGGATGCCATGATCTTAGTTTCCTGAATGTTCACTTTTAAGCCATCTTTTTCACTCTCCTCCTTCAGATTCATCAGGAGGCCTTTAGTTCTTCGTTTTCTACTATAAGGGTGGAGTCTTCTGCATATCTGAGGTTATTGATATTTCTCCTGGCAATCTTGATTCCAGCTTGTGCTTCATCCAGCCCAGCATTTCACATGTATTCTGCATATAACTTAAATACACAGGGTGACAATATACAGCTTTGATGTACTACTTTACCAATTTGGAACCACTCGGTTGTTTCTTGTTCACTTCTAACTGTTGCCTCTTGACCTGAATACAGATTTCTCAGGAGGCAGGTCAGGTGGTCTGGCATTCCCATCACTTTAAGAATTTTCCACAGTTTGTTGTGATCCACAGTCAAAGGCTTTGACATAGTCAATAAAGCACATGATTTTTCTAGAACTCTTTTCCTTTTCCATTATCCAAGTGATGGCACTTGGGATGTTGGCAATTTGATCTCTGATTCCTCTTTCTTTTCTAAATCCAGCTTGAACATCTGGAAGTTCACAGTTAAGGGACTGTTGAAGCCTGGCTTGGATGATTTTTAGCATTACTTTGCTAGTGTGTTAGATGAGTGTGCAATAGTTTGAACATTCTTTGGCATTGCCTTTCTTTGGGATTGGAATGACAACTGACCTTTTCCAGTCCTGTGGCCACTGCTGAGTTTTCCAAATCTGCTGGCATATTGAGTGCAGCACTTTCACAGCATCATCATTTATCTTTTGAAATAGCTCAACTGGAATTCCATCACCTCCACTCGCTTTTTTCAACATGATGCTTACTAAGGCCCACTTGGTCCTCATTCTAGGAAATCTGACTCTCAGTGAGTGCTCACACCATCGTGGTTATCTGGGTCATGAATATCTTTTTTGCATAATTCTTATGTGCATTCTTGCCACCTCTTATTACTTTCTTCTGCTTCTGTTAGATCCATTGCATTTCTCTCCTTTATTGTGCCCATTTTGCATGAAATATCCCCTTGGTATCTCTAATTTTATTGAAGAGATTCCTAGTCTTTCCTATTCTATTATTTTTCTCTATTTTCATTGTTAATTGAGGAAGGCTTTTTAATCTCTCCTTGTCATTCTTTGGAACTGTGCATTCAAAGGGGTATATCTTTCTTTTTCTCCTTTGCCTTTAGCTGCCAAGAAAATGTACTTGTCATAGCAAACACCCTCTTCGAACACACAGGAAGACTCTACACATGGACATCACCAGATGGTCAATACTGAAATCAGATTGATTATATTCTTTGCAGCCAATGATGTAGAAGCTCTATAGAGGTAGCAAAAACAAGACTGGGAGCTGACTGTGGTTCAGATCATAAACTCCTTATTGCAAAATTCAGACTTAAATTGAAGAAAGTAGTGAAAACCACTAGACCATTCATTTATGACCTAAATCAAATCCTTTATGATTATACAGTGGAAGTGACAAATAGATTCAAAGGATTAGATCTGATAGACAGAGTACCTGAAGAACTATAGACGGAAGTTCATGACATTGTACAAGAGGCAGTGATCAAGACCAAGAGGATGAAATGCAAAAAGGGAAATTATCATTTAACATTTCAATTTGACAGATGAAAAAACAGAAGTTTTCCTAATTAGTCAATAGTTGAGTGGGCTTCCCTGATGGCACAGCAGGTAATGTCACAGGAGACTCATGTTCGATCCTTGGGTCAGGGAGATCCCCTGGAGGAGGAAATGGCAACCCGCTCCAATATTCCTGCCTGGAAAATCCCATGGACAGAGGAGCCTGGCAGACTGCAGTACAAAGTATTGCAAAGAGTTGGATATGATTGAGCACACAGCCATTGAGTCAAATGTGATTCTACCTTTATTTATTGCCATCATTTCTTCTTCTATACTATATTTTTCATTCAGCATATCATGTGTTTATTTTTTTTCTTTGACTCATGCTTGTTTACCTATTTTTAAACATAAGTCAATGTTAGGATTGAATTATATAATCAAATGATATTTATGTTTTGCCAATTAACACATGATATTTCACAAATCTTTACATAGCTCATGTAGTCTGATTTTCTCAACTCTTTCTGTCCCCCAAATAAAACTTTATTCTTACAAGGAAATGTTCATTCTCTATTTAAATAATAAGATATTGATTTACTGAGCACCTGTTTTGTATTGAGTTGAATGCCTTAATGAGTCTTCATCATGATACCCATTTTACACAGTAAAGAAGAGCCCATGGAGTTTACATAACTTTTCCAATGTGATGCAATTAGGTAGAGTAGGACAGAGATTCAAAACCAGCTCTGCTTCACTTCAAAGACTATTTTATGTTTTATTCCCTCACTGCTACTATGCATCTTTATCTTTTAGACATCTGTCTATAGAAAAAAGAATGAAAAAAAATTACACAGTTGTGTGAAACTTCCAAATCATATTTTGCTTTTTGACATTTTAGATCACCTTCAAGCAAAATTAAAATTTCAGTCATTATCAAGGTCACCCATTGTTGTAGATATCTGTCATTGTCATGAACTATGTAACCTGGAGTAAGTCCACAACTGAAACCTGAAATTATCTACCAAGAGACAGATATCCTGGACTGAAATAAGGAAACTTGGGGACAAGGTAAAAGAACACTTAAGGTAATGAAATATAGAGTCATTAGCACTCTAGCAAAGTAATATAAGCAAGCTGACAGCACAAAAGGGAAGAAATTTTATTGTACTTTGGTACAGCAGGAAAATAAGATACTAGGGGCAATGCAGAAGGGCTGGTAAATTTGAAACAAATGAAAGGCAATAACCTTAAATATAGTGATAATAGGTCTGTGGGATTCACTACTGTAGGACATGTTTAAATGAAATAACAGTGTGGACTATGGGGTAGATAATTTAATGACCAATAACCTTGCTGGTGTTTTGGCTAAAAAAGATACACAGCATCTCATGGGCCTGATCTGATCAGCCCAAGGACAAGGAAAATTTAATTTCACCATGAACCAGATAAAGTATTCATCAGAGTAACTAGCTCTTGCTTTCTCACATTATTAGGACTTGTTTGTGAACTAGATTCCCAGCTCAGGTATTAAACATTACACTGCAATGGGCCCCATAGGAAAGTGATAGAAAATGTCAGTGTAAAAGATCACTCTTCTTTTGTTCTCCAATAGTGGGGATAAACTGCGTTGAACCATTCTAATACCCTCTTCTAACTGAAAAAATTTACTAAATAGCTGGATTGAGAGTAGATTTCCATTTATGACATTAGAAAGATGAAGAACAGAAGCCAAAATGATTGTTTTATGCATTAAAAACAAATAAACATACAAGTTTATGTTTTTCTTACTTAATTTATCTTCTGGATCCTTCCATCTTACAACATAAAGAAAACCACCTTTTATAACTTTCTTAGTATTCATTATGTAAATAAAATGTTCATATTAGGAAAAATGGGTAACTAGAGAGAACTCACGGGAAATAAAGGATACTTCATGTCCTTTAAAAAAAATCGATAACAAGTGTTGCATATACATCTCTGTGCATGTATGCAAGTATATTTGTATTAAAAAAGTCCTTTGGATGAAATTAATAGGTCAATGGGTAAATTTATTCTCAACGTTGGTAGATGTGGCAAAATTGCTCAGTAAATTGGTTACACCAAATTGTATTCCTATTGAGAAATAACAGCATATATTTCCCTAACTCTAGATCAATTTTTTGATATTTGTTTTTTTGAATATTGAAAGTTGAAGGTAATTATTTCTATTATGCTAATGTTTAATAGTATATGGGGCTGAGCACCATTTCATTTATATGTATAAATATAGTCATATATATATATATATATATATATATATATATATATATATAGTCACTTTCCCTGTGACCTCATCATTTAGGTCTTCTCATTTTTCCCTATTGGGAAAAGACCTTTCTCTTATGAATTTTAAGTACTCTTTAAACATTTGGTATATTAGTCATTTCCTTTCTAGGCAGTTCTAACATGTTCCTGTCCAATAAATTAAACATTCAAATTTATTGAGATAGTAAAGATCTAAAATAATCAATATTTGGTTAATGTGAGTCTTTATCATCTGATAGTGATGATAGCTAAGAGTGTCAGCACCAAACATCAGGTATTGAAAGGATGGAATTAACCACACTGGGAAAGAGTAATAATTAATTTATTAATTTATTTAACCACCAACAGATTCATTCGACAAACATTTCTGATCCTTACTGGGTTTCTGTCATTTACTAAGTTTAGGGACTAGATGATTTTTACTTTAGCATATTTAACCCATTTCTAAGAAGTCCTTAATCACAGAAAACATAATGAAAAATGTATATATCTTCAAGATTTCAACATTTAATAAATCTTGCATTCTGCATGTGTATATTAGAAATGCACTGAAATAATCATGATAACTCAAAATAACAGTAGGAAATACTTTCCCTGAGGGAAATTATCACATAAAGTTTAGAAGTAGGCAGTGCTGAGCTGGTATGGTAGGCTTTGAGTTACAAAGTTCTTCTTGTCTTTTTGCTTTGCCATCCTTATGCATTATTTACATTTTCAATTCTCTTTATTATCATAACATGACTGCTGGATCTCTAGCTATCATCTTTGTTCAAGACAGCAATGCAATGGAAGCAGGTGTGAGGAAAATGTCACCTGCTTCTGAGAAAATAAACTCCTAAAGAGTTTTCCAGAACATCCCACCCAACAATTGCCATTTAAATATCCCATGAAATAGATTACAGTGATTATTTTGACTGGGTATGCATTCATCAAATGATCACATTATATGTGTGTGTAGGTGCTAAGTCACTTCAGTCATATCCATCTCTTTGCAGCATTAGAGACTGTAGCCCACCAGGCTTCTATGCCCATGGGATTCTTCAGGGAAGAATACTGGAGTGAGGTGCCATGACCTCCTCCAGGGGATCTTCCTGACCAGAGATCAAACTGGTATCTCTTATGTCTCCTGCATTGGTAGATGAGTTCTTTACCACTAGCAACGCCTGGGAAGCCTGATCACATTGTATACCTTGAATATATACAATTTTGTGTCAATTATACCTCAAAAAATCTGAGGAGAAAACACTCATTGGCCTCTTTATTAGCAAAGAAACTTCAGGAAATGGATTTTTAATATTGATGTTGTTGTTCTAATAGTTTTTGCTTTTTCGTATCCTGATACTCAGGTGCATAGAAAAGAAGAGAATGGACATTAAGTAGCAAACTCTGCCACACCATCAGTTCAGCAGCCAGTTCAGTCTCTCAGTCGTGTCCGACTCTTTGCAACCCCATGAATCGCAGCACGCCAGGCCTCCCTGTCCATCACCAACTTCCGGGGTTCACTCAGACTCATGTCCATCTAGTCAGTGATGCCATCCAGCCATCTCATCCTCTGTCGTCCCCTTCTCCTCTCTGTCGTCCCCTTCTCCTCCTGCCCCTAATCCCTCCCAGCATCAGAGTCTTTTCCAATAAGTCAGCTCTTCGCATGAGGTGGCCAAGTACTGAAGTTTCAGGTTTAGCATCATTCCTTCCAAAGAAATACCAGGGCTGATCTCCTTCAGAATGGACTGGTTGGATCTCCTCGCAGTCCAAAGGACTCTCAAGAGTCTTCTCCAACAATTCATCGTGCAGCCTTCTTCACAGTCCAACTCACACATCCATACATGACCACAGGAAAAACCATAGCCTTGACTAGACGGACCTTAGTCAGCAAAGTAATGTCTCTGCTTTTGAATATGCTATTTAGGTTGGTCATAACTTTTCTTCCAAGGAGTAAGTGTCTTTTAATTTCTTGGCTGCAGTCACCATCTGCAGTGATTTTGGAGCCCCCAAAAATAAAATCTGACACTGTTTACACTGTTTCCCCGTCTATTTCCCATGAAGTGATGGGACCAGATGCCATGATCTTCATTTTCTGAATGTTGAGCTTTAAGCCAACTTTTTCACTCTCCATTTTTACTTTCATCAAGAGGCTTTTTAGTTGCTCTTCATGTTCTGCCATAAGGGTGGTGTCATCTACATATCTGAGGTTATTGATATTTCTCCCTGAAATCTTCATTCCTGCTTGTGTTTCTTTCAGCCCAGCATTTCTCATAATGTACTCTGCATATAAGTTAAATAAGCAGGGTAAAATATACAGCCTTGACGTACTCCTTTTCCTATTTCAAACCAGTCTGTTGTTCTATGTCCAGTTGTAACTGTTGCTTCCTGACCTGCATACAGGTTTCTCATGAGGCAGGTCAGATGGTCTGGTATTCCCACCTCTTTCAGAATTTTCCACAGTTTATTGTGATCTACACAGTCAAAGGCTTTGGCATAGTCAATAAAGCAGATATAGATTTTTTTTAGAACTCTTCTGCTTTTTCCATGATCCAGAGGATGTTGGCAATTTGCTCTCTGGTTCCTCTGCCTTTTCTAAAACCAGCTTGAACATCAGGAAGTTCACGGTTCATGTATTGCTGAAGCCTGGCTTGGAGAATTTTGAGCATTACTTTACTAGCATGTGAGATGAGTGCAATTGTGTGGTAGTTTAAGCATTCTTTGACATTGCCTTTTTTGGGGATTGGAATGAAAACTGACCTCTTCCAGTCCTGTGGCCACTGCTGAGTTTTCTAAATTTGCTGGCATATTGAGTGCAGCACTTTCACAGCATCATCTTTTAGGATTTGAAATAGCTCCACTGGAATGCCATCACCTCCACTAGCTTTGTTCGTAGTGATGCTTTCTAAGGCCCACTTGACTTCACATTCAAAGATGTCTTGCTCTAGATGAGTGATCACACCATCGTGATTATCTGGGTTGTGAAGTTCTTTACTTGTGCAGTTCTTCTATGTATTCTTGCCATCTCTTCTTAATATCTTCTGCTTCTGTTAGGTCCAAACCATTTCTGTCCTTTATCGAGCCAATCTTTGCATGAAATGTTCTCTTGGTATCTCTAATTTTCTTGAAGAGATCTCTAGTCTTTCCCATTCTGTTGTTTTCCTCTATTTCTTTGCATTAATCACTGACAAAGGCTTTCTTATCTTTTCTTGCTATTCTTTGGAACTCTGCATTCAGATGCTTATATCTTTCCTTTTCTCCTTTGATTTTCGCTTCTCGCTTCTCTTCTTTTCACAGTTATTTGTAAGGCCTCCCCAGACAGCCATCTTGCTTTTTTGCATTTCTTTTCCATGGGGATGGTCTTGATCCCTGTCTCCTGTACAATGTTACGAACCTCATTCCATAGTTCATCAGGCACTCTATCTCTCAGATCTAGGCCCTTAAATCTATTTCTTACTTCCAGTGCATAATCATAAGGGATTTTATTTAGGTCATACCTGAATGGTCTAGCAGTTTTCCCTACTTTCTTCAATTTAAATCTGAATTTGATAATAAGGAGTTCATGATCTGAGCCACAGTCAGCTCCTGGTCTTTTTTTGTTGACTGTATAGAGCTTCTCCATCTTTGGCTGCAAAGAATATAATCAATTTGATTTCAGTGTTGACCAACTGGTGATTAATTTTCAAACTGGAAGCAATCATCCAGTTTTCCTTTTCTTCAAAATAAAAGCAAGAATGAGCAGTTGTATTCTACTCCTAACTTCTATGCTGGAGCTGAGGCCTCAATGACAGATAGATCCATCACCTAAGATTCAGAAGAGGAGAAACTCAGCTTCAAATCAAGGTCTATAGAGCCCCAGTTCCTCAATGTTTTCATATCTCAGCTCTTATATCTCTTTATCTTTCCTCTCATGCCTCACATAAACTACAATACAAGTTCAAGCTATTTTTTCCTTCTTTTCTTTTTCTGATAACCATAAAAGTTTAGATCTTTGCTAATTCAAAGACTTTTCTGCTTCTCTTTCTTCAGGCTTTAATTTCATTCTTCCTGGTTACTAAAGCAAGATCAGTCTTCCAAGCATCACTTCAAGTGCCCTTCCTTTCAAAAAAGTCTTCTTAACTTTGCAAGTCCTATTATAAATGAACAAGTGATAATTCCTATTTTCTTGCATGAGACTCTCTACAATCTAGTCCATCTGGTCTCACCAATATGATTCTTCAAATTGTCTAGTTCATCCTCAGTCCATGTCTTTCCTCCCACAATTCTCTTCCCCTTCTCTCCAATCCCTCAGGATTAATTCATGATTTTCTTGATGTAAAACAAAATGATTGTAGGAAACTTTCACCCCATGACATCTTTTCCATAATAAAAGTGAACCCTTCTGTATTTGAACACTTGTCTGCAGCACACATTGACATATTCAGACCTCCAACCATCTTTTTCATATTTGCATTCATTGCTTGCCTTATTTACATCTTCCACAATAGCTATTCCCACTCTCAGAAGAAGCTCTAGTCAGTGTTTTGAACACATAGTAGGCTCTCATATTCCTTGGCTGATCGTAGTTTGCTTTTATTTTCCTCCTATACATTTCTTTTGTGATCAAAATCCCCCCTCCTCATTATTCCAGCCTCTCAATTTCTAATAAAAATTGTATCTGGGCCCAAACTCCCAATCTGATACTGCACAGAACCCAAATGCATCTTCCACAGAGGTCAAGGCATTCCACAATTGGCTGAATATTAGCATAGGCCTGGGATGGAACTGAATTATCAGATTCTTTTTAACTTCATGATTTCCACTGGGTTTTATTTTCTGTTTGCTTGTTAATAGAAATGCCCATAGGCGGTGGCCCCAGATCAAAAGTTTGGACCTAATGGAATCTAAAAGTGCATGTTTAATTTTAAAATCAGACTCCCTTTAGATTTCCAGGATTGCCAAAATTCATCTCAAAAGCAGAAAATGTCATTTTCCTTCCACCTTCAAAAGCAGCTGAATGAAATTTAAATACATCTGGTTATAACAAACAAGCTAGAAAGTGCACCACAATTGGGACAAGCTTGCACCCAGATCCAATTTTTATGACTGTATTAGAAAGCCCATGAAAAATGGGGCTCATGGTGCAATCCCTGCTGGGGCATTAACTGGAGTCTCTTCAGCAAGAGAGACTGAAGTAATAAGTAAGAGTGACATTTTCCCAAAGCAAGTTAAATACCCCAATAAAAACCTAAAAGAAATTAAACTTAAAGTTTCTCCTAGGCAACTCTTCTTTGCATGTGAACTCGCTGCATGACAAATCACATGATGCAGTTTGTGGGCTGATTTAGCTGCTTTTATGAGTGTTAATGCCACAGCTTCTGGAGCTAAATCAATGTGACAATAATGATTACATTCTGTTTATTTCCTGGTTTGTTTAAAACTTCCCCTCTAAAATGTAAGTTGAGGTTATCTGAAGGAAATTTCCTCATTGGCCACACTCATTCTTACAACTACAACTTCTTAATGGCTAGTAAAACAACAAAGATCTGTATCATTTCCAGTGGAGTGTTTGAGCAAGGTTCATGTCCATTGTTGGGATAGATTTGTATTCCTAGGGCAAGCGGTGGGTTGAGTTTACCTGTTCTGTCTTTCAGAAGATTCATTACTTCTTGATCCATATGTTACAGTCCTAAGATGGGCTGACATGAGAAGTAAGGCTTTTCATGGAAAGGATACACACTTAGTTGGCCACAAATATTTTCTACCATGGGTTTCCCCAGTGGCTCAGCTATAAAATTCGCCTTCAATGAGAAGTCACAGGAGATGGGAGTTCAATCTCTGGGTTGGGAAGATGAAGGGAAATGACAACACTCCAGTGTTCTTACATGGAAAATCACATGGACAGAGTAACCTGGAGGGTTACAGTCTATGAGGTCAGAAAGAGTCAGACATGACTGAGTGACTGAACTGAACTAAACTGCAGATCTTTTTGTATCATTCTTCTGCGTGTTCTTTCACCTCTTCTAAATATCTTCTGCTTCTGTTAGGTCCATACCATTTTTGTCCTTAGTTGTGCCCATCTTTCCATGAAAAGTTCTTCTGGCAGCTCTAATTTTCTTGAAGACATCTATAGTGTTTGCCATTCTATTGTTTCCCTCTATTTCTTTGCATTGACCACTGAGGAAGGCTTTCTTATCTCTCCTTGCTATTCTTTAGAACTCTACATTCAGATGGTCATATCTTTACTGTTTTCCTTTGCCTTTAGCTTCTTCTTCCTCAGCTATTTGTAAGGCCTCCTCAGAGAAACATTTTGCCTTTGTGGGACCAGAAAAGGTCAGTTTTCATACCAATCCCAAAGAAAGGCAATGCCAAAGAATGTTCAAACTACTGCACAATTGCACCCATCTCACATGCTAGCAAAGTAATACTCAAAATTCCCCAAGCCAGGCTTCACCAGTATGTGAACTTAGAACTTCCAAGATATTTAAGCTGGATTTAGAAAGGCAGAGGAATCAGAGATCAAATTGCCAACATCTGTTGGATCATGGAAAAAGAGAGTTCCAAGAAAATATCCACTTCTGCTTTATTGACTATGCCAAATCCTTTGACTGTGTGGATCACAACAAACTGTGGAAAATTCTTAAAGAAATAAGACCACCTTACCTGCTTCCTGAGATATCTGCATGCAGGTCAAGAAGTAACAGTTAGAACCAGACATGGAACAACAGACAGGTTCCAAATTGGGATAGGTGTACCTCAAGGCTGTATATTGTCACCCTGAGTATTTAATTTATATACAGAGTACATCATGAGAAATGCCAAGATGGATAAAGCACAAGCTGGAATCAAGATAGCAGGAGAAATATCAATAACTTCAGATATGTAGATAACACCACCCTTGTGGGTGTTACCTAGATAACATATTAAAAAGCAGAGGTATTTCTTTGCCTACAAAGGTACTTCTAGTCAAGTCTATGATTTTTCCAGTAGTCATGTATGGAAGTGAGAGTTGGACCATAAAGAAAGTTGAATGCAGAAGAATTGATGCTTTTGAACTGTGATGTTGGAGAAGGCTCTTGAGAGTCCCTTGGTCTGCCAGGACATTCAACCAGTCCATCTGAAAGGAAATCAGTCCTGAATATTCACTGGAAGGACTAATGCTAAAGCCCTCTGATGAGAACTGACTCATTGGAAAAGTCCCTGATGCTGGGAAAGATTGAAGGCAAGAGCAGAAGGGGTCGACAGAGGATGAGACGGTGGTTGGATGGCATCACCACCTCAATCGACACGAGTCTAAGTAAGCTCCAGGATTTGATAATGGACAGGGAAGCCTGGTATGTTGCAGTCCGTGGGGTCCCAAAGAGTTGGACATGACTGAGCAATTGAGCAGACTGGTCTTAGGGATTACTTATTCAAATTTTGTTCTCTCCCACAGAAGAAGCAAGAATATATACTGAGTACGTGTGTGTGTGTGTGTGTGTGTGTGTGTGTGTGTGTGTGTGTGTGTGTGTGTGGTCTCTTTAGTACTTGGGCTTTCCTATTTTCTTCCCAACAACTGATATTTATAATGACAGACTGGTTCCCTTATTTTCATTTTGATGGCTAGATGGAGCCTATTGATCTGAATCAGTTTTGTCAGTTCATCTATGATACCACACTATACTTTAGTTCACCATTTTGTGCTGGATGGAATTCCCTTGGATGACCTTGCTACTGCTACTGCTAAGTCATATCAGTCGTGTCCGACTTTGTGTGACCCCATAGACGGCAGCCGACCAGGCTCCCCCGTCTCTGGGATTCTCCAGGCAAGAACACTGGAGTGGGTGGCCATTTCCTTCTCCAATGCATGAAAGTGAAAAGTGAAAGGGAAGTCGCTCAGTCATGTCCTACTCCTAGCGACCCCATGGACTGCAGCCCACGGGGCTGCCTTGTTCATAGGATTTTCCAGGCAAGAGTACTGGAGTGGGGTGCCATTGCCTTGCACTCATTCTTTTCCTCCATGATTATCTCACACTTGGAAGGAATGTTTTACCATGTTTGCTATGACTGGGCAGTCTGTATTTCTGTGCACTTGATCAATATTCATTGACTTCTTACAGAGGATGATTACTCCCCCTGATAATTGCTCTGTTTTCCTGAAGCTCTTTCACCCCTTTGACTGCATCCCCTTTGCTGCTTGGCCATCTCTACATGGTTAAGAGTTCTGTTTCTTTCCTATGGTTAACATTATTTAGCACTGTTAAATGAATATCTTGAACACTCATTATGTCCTTTGTAGAAAATCAAATCAAATAAAAACAGCAAAATTTAATTTGCTGGACATTCTATTAACAGAAATTGTTTTTATTAAATGACACTTTGTACTCTGACAGAAAATTATATTTAAAAGTCTTAGAAATATTTTGTTATTGAAATGGCAGTATATACATTTGGAATATGTAAGAGAAGCAATTATTTTCATAATAATTTTAATTATAGTTGCTATATACTAATTCTCAGTGAATACTACTTTATGTATATATGACATATCTTAATCTGAATATTTTAGAAACTAAAATCCTATACAGAAAAGCTCTGTTTAGAGCCTTGTGATATATATTTGCAGCTTGCCTTGAATGCTTTGAGTCTCAAAAATCTTTGTTTTACATTAAAGCATACAGTTATAAAATAAGATAGATATAGATCATGATGAGGAAAAATGAAATCAGAGAATTCATTGAACTTCTAAAAGATGCCACTCTTAAATTTTATACTATATTTTCCTTTATCATAAGCTTATATTTTCATGTGCTTAGTGTTACCACATAACATCCAATTCAAGGGAAAAAGAATCTTATAGGAAAACAGCAGGCATGGTTAAGTTAATGAATACTATGATCTTTTTAGTGGCTCTATTTTAGTTTGTTTAGGTGACCTTGATTGTATCACTTATTTGGTATTTATTTACTTTTCAATGTCCTAAATGCATTCTTCCCTAGATCAGGAAGATCCCCTGGAGAAGGAAATGGCAACCCACTCCAGTATTCTTGCCTGGAAAATCCCATGGACAGAGGAGTCTGGTGGGCTACAGTCCATGGGGTCACAAAGAGTCAGACATGACTGAGCAACTAACACACACATCTATCCCTCACATTCCTTCTTCATTTCTGATTCCTTATCTTTTTTCTTTTTATTAAAAAAAATCTAGTAAGTAAAATACTAAAAAGAATGAAAACTACATTGTAGGAAAATTCCTTTATACCACTCATTTAAAGATAAGCACCTTGAGTACAAGACAACAGTTATTTCACATGAACAACTATAAAGGCACTTGAGCAACAAATAAAGTGACTGGTAAATATATTTTAAAAATGGGGTCTAATATTTTTTCAAATGACAGCAAAGATAAATTTTTTATTCTGACGAAAGAAAGAGTTCATTCCTTTTTGAAAATTTAAATTAGGACAAGAAAGGGAAATAATGTCTGCATGTATTCAGATCAAGAAACAAAGGAAGATAAGATTTTGGAATAAAGTTCACTATTCAAAAGTTCAAATGGCAGTGAGTCATTCTACATAGTTACAATGAGCCTTTGTACTTACCAAGTGGCTTTTGTACAAAGATCTCACAAGGAAAAGAACTGAAGAGAATACCCATTTTCATTTTACAGAGATGACAACTAAATCAGAAAGAAGGGTAGAACAGAAATAGGTTTTGGATTCTTCATTATTGCCTCTCAGTAACTTTTTTTTTAACATTTAAAAATAATTGCATTCTATATATCATTAAACACACAGATTTGAAGTGAAAATTCAATAATTTTTGAAAATTTATCACATTCATACAATCTTGACCCTTTCCAAGATAGAAAACACTTTCTCTTTTCCACCTCAGGATACTTTCTTTACTGGAAAGTTAATCTACATCCTCTTAAATGGCAACAGCTACTGTTTTTTCCTTTCATCAAATATTAGTGTATTCTGTTCTACAATCTAATATAAATTAAATCTTTCAGTGTGTATATTCATGTTTCTGTATTTTCAATTTGTTATAAACATTTTAGTGTTTTTTAAGAGCAATATTAAGTTTAAGGAAATAAAAAAACATTTAAGATATCACTTATATTCCACACCTACTTGCCTCTAGTATTAACATCTCACACTATTATGGTGAATTTTTTAAATTAAGAAACCAATATGATACATTGTTACTAAATAAAGCCAATTCTTTATTTAGACTTTCATATTTTGTACTTAATGTTCCATAGAGGATGCCACATTAAATTTAGCCATCATGTCTTCTTGGGCTTTTTAGTTAAGACAGTTTCTCAGACTTTCCTTGTTTCTAATAACTGTGATATTTTTGAAGATTAGTGGTAATATGTTTTGTAAAATGTGCTTCAGTTGGAATTTTTCTGATGCTTTTGTCATGATTAAATTTAAATTATGAGTTTTGGGGAAGAAGACCACAGAAGTAAGGTGCACTTTTGTTATAGCGTATCAAGGGTACAAACTATCAAATTGCTTACTACTGTTGATGTTGAGCCTGATCACCTCTCATAGGTGATATTTATTAGTCTTCTCCTCTGTAAAGTTACCATTTTTCTCTTTCAACATAGTAAATTTAAGTTCATTTTGTTGTTGTTGTTGCACATACCAGTAACTGTTCCTTTATATTATGGAGCAGTATCCCATCATATGATTAAGTTGCAAATTAGTTAGCCATTCTATGGTCAATGAATATTTGTGCTTTTCCAATTTGAAGGTTTTATGAATAAGGTTGCTATGAACATTCTTGTACACATTTTATTTCATGTAGATATAGTTTTTAATTCTGTCAGATGAATGATTGTAAGTGAAATGTTTGAGTCATAGGATTAGCGTAAATTTAACTTCATAAGACAATGCCTATCCAATTCACAAAAAGGTTAGGTCATCTTACTTTTTATTCAGCCAAATATGAAAACTCCAATTGTTTTCCCAGTTCACTAACTCTTAGTATGGTGAGTCATTTTAGTTTTAGCCATTATATTGGATATATGGTAGTTTCTGGGCTTCCTTGATGGTGCATATGTTAAAGAATCTACCTGCAAAGGAGACACAGGTTCAATCCCTGCGTCTGAAAGATCCCCTGGAGAAGGGAATGGCAATCCACTCCAGTGTTCTTGCCTGGGAAATCGCATGGACAGAGGAGCCTGGTGTACTATAGTCCATGGGGTCCCAGACTCAGACATGACTGAATGACTAACACTTACTTACTTATAGAAATAGCTAACTGCTATTTAATTTTTATTTCTTTTCTGATTAATGTCATTGGGAATCCTTTCATCTACTTATTGACTACACTTTTGTTTTTCCCCCACCGTAACTGCTCTTACCATGGAACATCTTTTTCTCCTATCCATTGGATTTCATTGACAGCCTTATCAAATAAAATAAAATAAAACAATGCCTAAGAGTGAATCAATTTCTGTGTTCTTAATTTTATTCCATTGATTTACTTTGGAAGATAATACCACACTGTTCTGGTTACTGTTGCCTTCCATAATTCCTTAAGTAAGATAATGTAATTTCTTTATGCTTTTTCTTTTAAAAAAGAAAAATAATTGCATTCATTCTTCATTTCTCCAGTTTTATGTATTTTAGGATATAGTTGTCAATTTCTATTAAAAGTTTTGTTATTGTTGTCCAATCACAGAGTTCTGTCCAACTCTTGGCAAACTCATGGACTGCAGCACACCAGGCTCATCTGTCCTCCACTATATCCTGAAATTTACTCAGACTCAACATCCATTGAGTCAGTGATGCTATCTAACCATCTCATTTTCTTCTGCCCCCTTCTACTTCTGTCTTCAATCTTTCCCAGCACCAGGGTTTTTTCTAATGAATCAGATCTTTGCATGAGTCAGCCAAGGTATTGGAGCTTCAGCTTCAGTCCTTTCAATGAATATTCAGGGTTGATTTTCTTTAGGATTGATTGGTTTGGTCTCCTTGGTGAAGGAACTCTCAGGAGTCTTCTACAGAACCACAGTTCAAAAACATGAATTCTTTGATGCTCAGCCTTCTTTGGCCTTCCTTGGCAGCTCAGATGGTAAAAAATACACCTGAAAGGCTGAAGACTTGGGTTCAATCCCTGCGTAGGGAAGATCCCCTGGAGGAGAATACGGGAACCCACTCCAGAATTCTTGCATGGTGAATCCCCATGGGCAGAGGAAACTGGTGGGCTACAGTTCATGGGATCACAATGAGTTGGACATGACTGAGTGACTAAGTACAACACAGCCTTCTTTCTGGTCCAGGTCTCAGATCCATACATGACTACTGGGCCATCAGTTCAGTTCAGTTGCTGAGTCATGTCTGACTTTTTGTGACTCCTTGAGCCACACCATGCCAGGCCTCCCTGTCCATCAACAACTCCTGGAGTTTACCCAAACACATGTCCATCAAGTCAGTGGTTCCATCCAGCCATCTCATCCTCTGTCGTCCCCTTCTTCTCCAGGCCCAATCCCTCCCAGTATCAGGGTCTTTTACAATGAGTCACCTCTTCGCATGAGGTGGCCGAAGTATTGGAGTTTAGGCTTCAAAATCAGTCCTTCCAGTGAACACCCAGGACTGATCTCTTTTAGGATGGACTGATTGGATCTCCTTGCAGTCCAAGGGACTATCATGAATCTTCTCCAATACCACAGTTCAAAAGCATCAATTCTTTGGCACTCAACTTTCTTCACAGTCCAACTCTCACATCCATACAAGACTACTGGAAAAATCATTGCCTTGACTAGAAGGACCTTTGCTGGCAAAGCAAGGTCTCTGATTTTGAATATGGTATCTAGGTTGGTCATATCTTCCTTTCAAGGAGTAAGCGTCTTTTAATTTCATGGCTGCAATCACCATCTGCAGTGATTTTGGAGCCCAGAAAAATAAAGCCAGCCACCGTTTCCACTGTTTATCCATCTATTTCCCACGAAGTAATGGGACCAGATGCCATGATCTTAGTTTTCTGAATGTTGAGCTTTAAGGCAACTTTTTCACTCTCCTCTTTCACTCCCATCAAGAGGCTTTTTAGTTCCTCTTCACTTTTAGCCAACAGGACTTCCCTGGTAGCTCAAATGGTAAAACATCTGCCTACAATGCAGAATACCTGGGTTTGATCCCTAGGTCGGGAAGATATCCTGGTGAAGGAAATAGCAACTCACTCCAGGACTCTTGCCTGGAAAATTCTATGGATGGAGGAGCCTGGTAAGCTACAATCCATGGGGTTGCAAAGAGTCAGATATGACTGAGTGACTTTAATGTCAATGTCACTTTCAGCCACAAGGGTGGTGTCATCTGTATACCTGAGCTTATTGATATTTCTCCTTGAAATCTTCATTCCAGCTGGTACTTCTTCTAGCCCAGCATTTCTCATGATGTACTCTGCATATAAGTTAAATAAACAGGGTGACACTATACAGCCTTGACATACTCCTTTTCCTATTTGGAACCAGTCTGTTGTTCCATGTCCAGTTCTAACTGTTGCTTCCTGACCTGCATACAGGTTTCTCAAGAGGCAGGTCAGGTGGTCTGGTATTCCCATCTCTTGAAGAATTGTCCACAGTTTATTGTGATCCACACAGTCAAAGGTTTTGGCATAGTCAATAAAGCAAATATAGATGTTTTTCTGGAACTATCCTGCTTTTTCCATGATCCAGAGGATGTGGGTAATTTGATCTCTGGTTCCTCTGCCTTTTCTGAAACAAGCTTGAACATCAGGAAGTTCACGGTTCTCGTATTGCTGAAGCCTGGCTTGGAGAATTTTAAGCATTACTTTATTAGCATGTGAGATGAGTGCAATTGTGTGGTAGTTTGAGCATTCTTTGGCATTGCCTTTCTTTGGGATTGGAATAAAAACTGACCTTTTCCAGTCCTGTGGCCACTGCTGAGTTTTCCACATTTGCTGGCACATTGAGTGCAGCACTTTCACAGCATCATCTTTCAAGATTTGAAGTAGCTCAACTGGAATTCCATCACCTCCACCAGCTCTCTTCACAGTGATGCTTTCTAAGGCCCACTTGAATTCACATTCCAGAATGTCTAGCTCTAGGTGAGTGATCACACCATCGTGATTATGTGTCATGAAACTCTTTTTGTACAGTTCTTCTGTGTATTCTTGCCACCTCTTCTTAATATCTTCTGCCTCTTTTAGGTCCATACCATTTCTGTTCTTTATCATCTTCGCATGAAATATTTCCCTGGTATCTCTAATTTCTTGAAGAGATCTCTAGCCATTCCCATTCTGTTGCTTTCCTCTATTTCCTTGCATTGATTGCTGAGGAAGACTTTATCTCTCCTTGCTCTTCTTTGGAACTCTACATTCAGATGCTTATATCTATCCTTATCTCCTTTCATTTTTCCCCTCTTCTTCTCACAGCTACTTGTAAGGCCTCCTCAGACAGCCATTTTGCTTGTTTGCATTTCTTTTCCATGGGGATGGTCTTGATACCTGTCTTCTTTACAATGTCATGAACCTAGGCCCATAGCTCATCAGGCACTCTGTCTATCAGATCTAGTCCCTTAAATCTATTTCTTACTTCCACTGTATAATCATAAGGGATTTGATTTAGGTCATACCTGAATGGTCCAGTGGTTCAGTGAAAGTCTGAATTTGGCAATAAGAAGTTCATAATCTGAGCCACAGTCTCCTCCGAACCTTATTTTTGCTGACTGTATAGAGCTTCTCCATCTTTGGCTGCAAAGAACATAATCAATCTGATTTCAGTGTTGCCCTTCTGGTGATGTCCATGTGTAGAGTCTTCTCTTGTGTTGTTGGAAGAGGATGTTTGCTATGACCAGTGCGTTCTTTCGGCAAAACTCTATTAGCCTTTGTCGTGCTTCATTCCATACTCCGAGACCAAATTTGCATGTTACTGCAGGTGTTTCTTGACTTCCTACTTTTACATCCCAGTCCCCTATAATGACAGAGAAGGAAATGGCAACCCACTCCAGTACTCTTGCCTAGAAAGTCCCATGGACAGAGGAACCTGGTGCAGGCTACTGTCCATGGGGTCGCAAAGAGTCGGACACGACTGAGTGACTTCACTCACTCACTCCCCTATAATGAAAAGGACATCTTTTGTGGGTGTTAGTTCTAAAAGTTCTTGTTGGTCTTCATAGAACCGTTCAACTTCAGCTTCTTCAGCGTTACTGGTTTGGGGTATAGGCTTGGATTACTGCGATATTGAACACTTTGCTTTGGAGACGAACAGAGGTCATTCTGTCATTTTTAAGATTGCATCCAAGTACTGCATTTAGGACTCTTTTGTTGATCATGATGCCTACTCCATTTCTTCTAAGGGATTTCTGCCCACTGTAGTAGATATAATGGTCATCTGAGTTAAATTCACCCTTTCCAGTCCATTTTAGTTCACTGATTCCTAGAATGTTGATGTTCACTCTTACCATCTCCTGTTTGACCACTTCCAACTTGCCTTGATTCATTGAACTGACATTCCAGGTTCCTATGCAATATTGCTCTTTACAGCATGGGACCTAGCTTCTGTCACCAGTCACATCCACAGCTGGGTATTATTTTTGCTTTGGCTCCATCCCTTCATTCTTTCTGGAGTTATTTTTCCACTGATCTACAGTAGCATATTGGTCACTTACCGACCTGGGGAGTTCCTTTTTGAGTATCCTATATTTTGCCTTTTCATACTTTTCATGGGGTTCTCAAGGCAAGAATACTAAAGTGGTTTGCTATTCCCTTCTCCAGTGGACCACATTCTGCCAGACCTCTCCACCATGACCCGTCTGTCTTGGGTGGCCGCACATGGCATGGCTTGGTTTCATAGCTTTGACTATATAGATCTTTGTCAAATAAGTGATATCTCTGCCTTTTACTACCCTGTCTAGGTTTGTCATAGTTTTCCTTTCAAGGAGCAAGTGAAATCTGTCAGTGTTTCCATTATTTCCCTTTCTATTGGTGTTAAGTGATGGAATTGGATTCCATGATCTTAGTTTTTTGAGTGTTGAGTTTTAAGCCCGTTTTTTCTCTCTCCTCTTTCACTTTCATCAAGAGACTTTAGTTTCTCTTCACTTTCTGCTATTAAAGTGGTAACGTGCGTATATGAGGTTGTTGATATTTCTCCTGGTAATCTTGATTCCAGCCTGTGATTCATACAGCCTTGTGTTTCCCATGATATAATCTGTATATATATATTAAATAAACAGAGTGACAGTATATAGCCTTGGCATATTCCTTTCCCAATTTAGAACTAGTCTATTGTTCCATGTCTGGTTTTCACTGTTGCTTCTTGTCCTACATGCAGGTTTTTCAGGAGGTAGGTAAGGCGATCTAGTATTTCCACCACTTTAAGAATTTTCCATAGTTTGTTGTGACCACACAGTCAAAGGCTTTAGTATAGTCAGTGAAGCATAATTAGGTGTTTTTCTGAAACTTTCTTTAGAAAAGTGTGCTTGGATTCTAAATAGAAGTTCATTAAAGCTATTAATGAATTTGGTTATAATCATTATAAAAATATTGAGTCTCTTAAACAATTATAATGTATATCTCTCCTTTCGTTTAAGCATTGTGTTATAATCATGGATTTATAGTTTTATTATGTAAGTTGTATGAATCCATCATAATAGCATAAATTTATACATATATATATAAAACTAAATATATAGAGACAGGGAGAGATATAAACATATATATACATATATTTTAATGTTATTTATATAAGTTGTAGGACTTATGTTTATGTAGGGCTTCCCTGATGATTCATCTGGTAAAGGATATGCCTGAAATCAGTACAGGAGACCAGAATTTGATCCCTGGGTCAGGAAGATCCCCTGGAGAACGAAATGCAACCACTGCAGCAATCTTGCCTGGTAAATTCCATGGACAGTAGAACCTAACAGGCTACAGTCCATGTGGCTGGAAAGAGTAGAACATGATGGAGTGTCTAGTCCTTTTCTTTCATATAAATTGTAGACACAGTTTGTTTTTTAAGTCCTAGGTTTTTCTAGTACTTACAGATTTTAAAAATTTTATTTTTCTGGTTTTTAATTTTTGCTAACATATAGAAATACAATTGATTTTTGTATATTCACCCTTATTCCTGAAGTATTGCTAGATTTGTAGAATCCATATAATTTTTAATCAAAGCCATAATCATTTCTGTTTAAAGATAATTTTACTTGTAATTTTTAAACTCCCCTTCCACCCTACCCTCTTATTTTATTGAGTAGAACCTCCACTATAATGCCAAATAAAGGTATGAAGGGAACATCTTTCTCTTTCTTTACCTTTTTCCAGCTACTGGGGACAATTTGTACAATTATTCACCATTAAGTAGAATGTTGGGTGCATGCATGCTCAGTTGCTAAGTAGTGTCTGAGTCTTTGTAACTCCCACCAGGCTCCTCTGTCCATGGAATTTTCCAGGTAAGAATACTGGTGTGAGTTGCCATTTTCTCTTTCAGGGGATCCTCACAATTCAGGGATCAAACCTGCCTCTCTTGCATCTCCTGAATTGGCAGTAAGGTGCTAGGTGTAAATTATTTGCAAATGCTCTTCATCAGATAGTTGAATTTGTTTATAGTCTTAGCTTGCTGAGAATTTTCATAACAAATCTGTGTTAAATTTTATCAAATAATTTTTGTTCACACATTCAAATAATCATACAAATTTGCTCCTTTATTTTGTTAATGTACTGAACTACATTGCTTGATTTTTCAGTATTATAGTAAACTTGTACTCTTGTGAGAAATTTCACGTGATTGTGATTATTCTCTTTATGTTACTTCATTCCATTTTCTAATACCTAAAATAACATACTTATTCGTTCTCTTTGGTGTGTACATTTCTTGTTTGATTATGGATTTCAATGTTGCGCTGGTTTCAAAATGTGAATATGAAAATGTGCTTTTATGGGTCTGTCTTTTTTTTTTTTCTGAAAGACATGGTGTAAAGTTTATTTTGTATTTTTCCTTAGATATACATTAAATTTTAGCAGACAAGCCACTGAGGATGTTATTTTTCTTGTGAAAATATTTTTTATTATTATAATGTCAATTTCTGTAATACTTAAAGGACTATTTAAATTTTCTGTTACTCCTTGAGTCTGTTGGTAATTTGTTTCTTTCTATAAATTAATCCAATTCTTTCAAAATACAGAATATAATGACATAAGCTTAATTGTAAATTTCATTATTACAATTTTAATTTCTATAATATCTGCATTACCTGCTTTCTCAGCCCTAATATCATTCATGTATATTTTCTCTGTTTTCTAACCAAATTTGTCAGGTAGTATAATTTTATTTATTTCTCTACTGTGTTTTTTTTTTCCTTTGTTTTATACAGCATTGATTTCTGCTTTCCTTTGTAAATTTTTTTTTATTAAACATATCCTATTTTATTTTTGGAGTATAATTGCTTTACCAATGTTGTGTTAGTTTCTGCTGTATAGCAAAGTGAATAAGTTAAATGCATATATATATATATACATATATATTTATGTTTATATATATGAAAGTGAAAGTGAAACTCACGCAGTCGTGTCCAACTCTTTGCAAGACCATGGGCTGGAATTCTTCAGGCCAGAATATTGGAGTGAGTAGCCTTTCCCTTCTCCAGGGAATCTTCCCAACCCAGAAATCGAACCCAGGTCTCTGGCATTGCAGGCTCATTCTTTACCAGCTGAGTTACAAAGGAAGCTGAAGAATGCTGAAGTGGGTAGCCTATTCCTTCTTCAGTGGATCTTCCCAACCCAGGACTCCAACTGGGATCTCCTGTACTGCAAGCAGATCCTTTACCAACTAAGCTATCAGGAAAGCCTGAATATATATATATATATCCCATCCCTTGTGAGACTCTCTACCACCACCTCCCATTAGTTTTTATATCCTATCTACTTTGATTTAAACTAGTCTTCTTTCTCTAGCTTCTTAAGTAGGAATTTGCATCATTGATTTCAAACCTTTATTTTTTTCCAATTTTAAAATTTGGAGATATAAAAATTACTCAACATTGTTTTAAATTTACCACACAAACCTACTATTTTGCTTTAATTCATATTATTATTATTATTTCAATATACATTTTAATTTCTTTTGCACTTTTTCTTTGACTTAGACTTCTTAACATTTTCAAACATAGAAGATTCTATTTTATTTTATTTATTTTTGGCTGCACTGGGTCTTTGCTGCTTTGCACAGGATTTCTCAAGTGCCAGTGAGTGGGAGTTCTTTTCGTTGTTTGTGAGGGTTTGTCATTTTGGTGGCTTCTCTTGTTGGGGAGCACAGGCTCTAGCTGCATGAGCTTCAGTTGCAGCCCTTGGGGTCAGTAGTAGTGATGCAAGTTGCTCACCAGTGTGGAATATTACCAGACCAAGGATCAAACATGTGTCCTCTGAACTGGCAGGTGTATTCTTATCCACTACACACCAGGGAAGTCCTAGAGATTCTCTAGGCATTTAAGATATTGTTTCCAGTGTAAGCTTTTGTCAAAAGACAATTTTTGATTTTAATATTTTGATATTTGTTCTTTGGACCAAGAATATAGTATATCTTGCAGAATACTCCATGTATACTCTGACTTTGTTTTTTTGTTTATTTGTTTTAATTTCTACAAACATCGATTTAGGTCAAATTGGTTAATAATATTCTTCAAGTTTTCTATATTCTTGATGATTTTGTCTATCTTTCTATCAATTACTGAGAAGAGAATCATGAACTCAAGTATACTTATGCATTTTTTGAATTTCTCCTTTCATTTGCAATTTTTTGTTTAAATCAATAAATCAAACTTCTATGAAATCTAAGTTTCTGTTGAGAACCATATAAATATGTCACCTGTCTCATATTCTTGTTATATACTTCATGTATGCTCAGGTGCTCAGTCGTCCATGATTCTTTGCAACCCTGTGGACTATGGTGCACCAAGCTCCTCTGTCCATGGGATTTTCCAGGTAAGAATACTGAAGTGGGTTGTCATTTCCTTCTCCAGGGGATCTTCCCAACTCAGGGACTGAACTCACATCTCCTGTATCCCCTGCACTGGCAGGCAGATTCTTTACCACTGTGCTACCTGGGAAGTCCTATATTATTTCAAGTGATTCACTTTATTCAAGAGTCTGTTATCAGGAGCATAGATATTTAGAGTTTTTATGTTAAGATGATTAATTGATATTTTCATGTTATACAACTTTACTACTGGTCATATTTCCTGTCTCAAGAATTATTTTCTTATTAATTAACAGAACTATTCTAGCTTTCTTATTATCATGATTATCATGGTATCTCTCACTCCATATTTTATGTTGAAGTTAAGTATATTTTCAAATTTAAAATTATTTCCTGAAAATTATGTACAAATCACTGTTTTTATCTAATCTGAAAATCTCTTTTATTTTCATTTAGTCTGATTGCTCTTAATATAATTATTAACATGACTTTGTTATCTTGCTATTGGTTTTCTATTTGTTTCATTATAACTATACATTTCAGTTAATTTTATATAATATGAAAATTTCAAGTGTAAAAAGTAAGCATGTAATGATTGAATTTAAATTATTTTACTTAGTAAAAAACAATCTTCCAAAAAAGTAATTAATTATACAGATGAATAAACTAAGAAATTTATTTGCTGATTATACTTCAATAAAGGTAGATAAAAAATAGATTTTAAATAAAATAATTAATGATACAGAAAATAAATATTTTCTAAACAGAATGAAGCTTCTCTCACATGTGTTCAAATGTTTGGTTGTCATTTTATTGACATTATGTTCCACAAAGTGACAATTTATTCAGGTATTCATATGTTAAAGGTATTTTTAAAATATTTAATTAATATCTAAGTATGAAAAATTTTATGTAACTTAATAAATGCCAAATTTCTGAAATTATATTATAAAAATATTGAAATATTACATTTTAATAATTAAAAGGAGATAGAATTTAAACTTGTAGCAGTATTTTTCTAATGAAATTTGACAGATCTTTGTTTCTTTCAAAGTTTCAAATGCAGATACTCTTTCCCCAATATCATGTGAAAGGATATTGATAGTTTTTGGCACTCTATACATAATAAATACAATAGTTTTAAAAAGCTAGAATTTTATAATTTTGTTTTTATGACAATTGTGCTGGGTACTGTGCTAAGTTGCTTCAGTTGTGTCCAACTCTGCAATTCTATGGACTGTACCCAGTTAGGCTCTTCTGTCCATGGGATCCACCAGGCAAGAATACTGGGGAGGGTGGCCCTGGTCTCCTCCAAGGAATCTTCCCACCCTAGGGATGGAACCCACATATCATATTTCATGCATTGTTAGACAGGTACTTTACCACTATTATCATCTGGGAAGTCCTTTGTGATAATTAGTGAGCCTATTTACAAACTAACAGTTTATCAATAACCTCAGAGACACCACCCTTACGGCAGAAAGCAAAGAAGAACTCAAGAGCCTCATGCTGAAACTGAAAGAGAAGAGTGGAAAAGTTGCTTAAAACTCAACATTCAGAAAACTAAGATCATGGCATCTCGTCCCATCACTTCATGGCAAATAGATGGGGAAACAATGTAAACAGTGGAAGATTTATTTTTTATGGGCTCCAAATCACTGCATATGGTGACTGCAGCCATGAAATTAAAAGACACTTGCTCCCTGGAAGAAAAGTTGTGACCAAACTAGACAGCATATTAAAAAGCAGAGACATTACTTTGCCAACAAAGGGACATCTAGTCAAAGCTATGGTTTATCCAGTAGTCATGTATGGATGAGAGAATTGGACTATAAAGAAAGCTGAGGGCCAAAGAATTGATGATTTGAACTGTGTTGTTGAAGACTCTTGAGATTCCCTTGGACTGTAAGGACATCCAACCAGTCCATCTTAAAGGAAATCAGTCCTAATTATTCATGGGAAGGACGGATGCTGAAGCTTAACTTCCAGTACTTTGACAACCTTATGTGAAGAACTGACTCATTTGAAGACCCGGATGCTGTGAAAGACTGAAGGCAGGAGGAGAAGGGGTTGACAGAGGATGAGATGGCTCGATGGCATCACCGACTAAATGGCCATGAGTTTGAGTGAACTCCAGGAGTGGGTGATGGACAGGGAGTCAGATAGGACTGAGCGACTGAACTGAACTAAACTGAATAACTGCACCTCAGACTATGATAAAGTCACACAGCAACAGGACTAGCTGAATTCTGTAAATTCAAATTCTGAAAAAGCCATCGGAGGCTTAGGAGATTAGAGTTGGAAATGAAGTCATTGTAAAGACTTTTGGTTTTTATTACTGAAGACAATATGAGGAAATTTTGCAGAATTCAAGTCAGTACAGTTCAGTCACTCAGTCCTGTCTGACTCTTTGCAACCCCATGGACTGCAGCATGCCAGGATTCCCTGTCCATCACCAACTCCTGGAGTTCACTCAAACTCATGTCCATAGTGTCGGTGATGTCATCCAACCATCTCATCTTCTGTCGTCCCCTTCTCCTCCCACTTTCAATCTTTCCCAGCATCAGGGTCTATTGCCAATGAGTTGGTTCTTCGCATCAGGTGGCCAAAGTATTAGAGTTTCAATTTCATTATCTGTCCTTCCAAAGAATATTCAGGACTGATTTCCTTTAGGATTGAGAGTTTGGATCTCATTGCAGTCCAAGGGAATTTCAAGAGTCTTCTCCAACAGCGCAGTTCAAAAGTATAATTCTTTGGCCCTCAGTTTTCTTTATAGTCCAGTTCTCACATCCATACATGACTCCTGGAGAAACCACAGCTCATAACTTTTCTTCCAAGGAGCAAACGTCTTTTAATTTAATAGCTTCAGTCACCATCTGCAGTGATTTTGGAACCCCCAAAATAAAGTTTGTCACTGTTTATTTACCTTGTTTCCCCATCTGTTTGCCATAAAGTGATGGGATCAGATACCATGAACTTCGTTTCTGAATGCTGAGTTTTCAATCAATTTTTTCTCTCTCCTCTTTTACTTTCATCAAGAGGCTCTTGAGTTCTTCTTTGCTTTCTGCCATAAGGGTGGTGTCATCTACATTTCTGTTATTATTAACTTTCCCCCAGAAGTCTTGATTCCAGGTTGTGCTTTATCCACCCTGGCATTTCCCATGATGTACTCCTCATATAAATTAAATAAGCAGGTTGACAAGATATGGCCTTGATGTATTGCTTTTCCTATTTGGAACCAGATTGTTGTTCCATGTTCAGTTCTAACCGTTCTAACTATATACAGATTTCTCAGGAGGCTGGTCAGGTGGTCTGATATTCCCATCTCTTTAAGAATTTCCCACAGTCTGTTGTGATTAACACAGTCAAATGCTTTGGTGTAGTCAGTAAAGCAGAAGTAGATATTTTTCTGGAACTCTCTTGTTTTTTTTGATGATCCAGCAGATGTTGGCAATTTGATCTCTTGTCCCTCTGTCTTTTCTCAACCCAGTTTGAACATCTGGAAGTTCAAGGTTCATGTACAGTTGAAGCCTGGCTTGGAGAATTTTGAGCATTACATTGCTAGCGTGTGAGATGAGTACAATTGTGTTTTAGTTTGAATATTCTTTGGCATTGCCTTTCTTTGCTACGGGAATGGAAACTGACCTTTTCTAGTGCTATGGCCACTGCTGAGTTTTCCAGATTTGCTGTCATATTGAGTACAGTACTTTCATAGCATCATCTTTTAGGATTTGAAATAACTCAACCTGAATTCCATCACCTCCACTAGCTTTGTTCATAGTGATGCTTTCTAAGGCCTATTTGAAGACAGACAAGAGGAAACTCTTAAAGGTCCTGACATATCCAAGAAAAAAAGAAAATACAGTTTTTTTTGAACAAAGTGAAGTTAGGGGCCCAGACCTTCTGTCCAGACAAAGTTATAAGTATGAAAATGAACTTATCTATGAAACAGAATCAGAGATATAGAGAATAAACTGGGGGTTGCCAAGGGGTATGGGGTGGGAGAGGGCTAGATGGGGAGTTTGTTTTTAGCAGAAGTAAGCTATTATATATAGAGTGGTTAACTAGCAAGGTCATATTGTAAATCACAGATAAATGTATTCAATATCCTGTTATAAGCCATAGTGAAAAAGAATATATATATATGTATAACTGAGTCACTTTGCTGTATACCAGTAGTTAACACAATACTATATTTCAACTATACTTCAATAAGAAATATATTCAAAAACTGGATGTTTGAAAAAACTGATGCACATAAGATTATATGATGCAAGAAATAAAGTATAAATTAAATGTTTTCACTTAAATAAAATCCTGTGTATTACCTACAGACAGTGAGTGTTCTGTGCCCTTGGTTCCCTTGAGCCTTTGTTCCCTATCCATGGATTCAACCAACCTTGGCTATTATAGAACAGTAGATTTTACTATTGAAAGAAAAATCTGCCTATAATTGGACATGAGAAATTCAAACCTGTGTTGTTCAAGTGTCATCTGTAGTTTGGAAATGTAATGAAAAGTCATTAAGAAAGAAAGAGGAGAATAAACACAGGCGATAACTAAGGTATTTCATTCCAGAGTAAAGTTAAACAGGACTGTGTTGTTACATAAAGATTATTAAAATTTAGGGATTGTTTCCTAATATATGTTAGAGTGTGGTGTATACATTGCAATCAGTCACTAATGCCATGGATTATATCATTTTGATTTAAGATTTGAAAAACAAAAATCTAGATATATGAGATATATTGAGAAAACATTGAGCTATGTCATCACATTTTTCACTGTGTATTGAGTAAAACCAACAAGCAGAATCCAGTAGCCAATAGTATATGTACATACGTAGATAATATACACCAGCCAAGTTATTTTTCTTATACTGAATGAATTTTGTCTAGTTTAGAGGTCAATAGGACAAAATACTTTAAATTTTTTTTGAAAATAAGCATTTCCTAAAATATGTACAAGTAATTTAATTATTAAAGTTCCTAGGATAATGCACACCGTTATACTAAGATCCTAAGAAATATGCAATATTGATGGTAAAACATGCCAAAAGTAAATAGTCGTAATTAAAATTTTTGTGTATGTGACTAGAATTTGTAAATTACATCTTCCGTACTAGTAATGGTTCTAATCGCTTGTTAGATCACCAGTAAGCTTTGAATATAGGAACCAATCCTTTGTCTATGCTCAGATTTTAACTGAATATTGAGTATGAGTTCTATTGCTGATACCACAAACACATGTGGTGTTTGTTTGCACGTGATTTGAGTCAAAGCCATTTGTCCTTACACATTACAGCTTTATGCATTCTGAATACATTCCCAGGTAAATATTTAGCCGGTAAACATTCACACAGCAAAGTATATCTGTGATTTAAACATAAGTATAAATTTAATAGGGGAAAAATTATATCCTTGGGTAATTTAGCTGTTCCTTTGTCTTGACTTCCAATGAGTGCCAAAATTCATTAAAAAAGTGAGCAGTTTTCATTTTAACCCTGATGGAGGGTAAAACCTGTATAACATTCCACTGCCCTCTGCAGGATTCAAATATAAGTTGTATCTGGAGAATTTTACTTCTTGTACATCATTTGAAAATGAGATTCTCTAGCAAGGATCTAGAATTTAAAGCAACAAAAGCAGAGCAGAGGAGGCTATGTGTGTGTAGAGGGGATTCAAATTGTGTTTTCTGTAAAATTAATGAAATTTTGAAGATATACCATACCAAGCAAGATTTCCCCAAAATGAAAATAAGCATCAATAAAAATGCCATGGTATGATAAGGTGGTAATAACACATGAAAGATTTTGTGAATCATTCAAATGAGGGGGATAAAAAGGAAAAAAGAAAGGAGAAAAAAACTGGAGAAAGGGAGGGAAATGTTATTGAAAATGAGTGGGTGTTATAATTTTATCTCCTTTTTTCTCCCTTTTTGTTTAATTTCACTTGATTTGCTAAAATGAAAAGTGTCTGCACAATAATGGATTAATTAGAAGAATGTGCAACGTTTTTTCTTTCTTGCAAAGAAAAAAGAGTTTTTTTCCATATAAGATTCCATCCAAAGCCTTCACTCTGAACCACAGTTGGTTTTTTAAAGCCATTTACATAACAGCTAACAAAGATGTACTCAGCAAAACACCGGGCTTTCTAAACACAGGAGATAATTATGTTGGAAGAATGATATTCCATTGCCATCTTCATTTTCAAGATACATTTATTCTCTCCATACACAGCGAAGAACAAGCAAACACATATTAACATATATTGCGAAGGTGTGCGCCATTAGAGTGACAAGGTACAAGGAGTTGGGACTGATTCAGGGGTTAAGGCGGAGCAAAATCCAGGAAAGAAAGATATACTGCATTCCATTCTTGGCATATATGTACCACCTGAATGGTATTTTTCATTAACTCCTGCACTGGGAACATTCTATTATTCCACTGGGAAGCCATAGCAGAAGAGATATATAATTATCAGCAGAGTAATGGGGATGCTCTTGCTAATGGCCAGCTATTCAAATATCTCAATATAATCGTCCTGCCCAATCTCTCCCCATTGCATACTCTTCTGGAGAAACTCATCATTTTTTTCCACTTACTCCAGCATAATGAATTCATTTTGCATTTTCTTTGTGAGAAATTAAGAGAAATTGCAATATAATGTGTTGACATTTGAAATTCTGTACGGAAAAGTTTAGGCTGGCAATTTAGTTTAATCACAAGCTAGCAGGGAGAGGCTGCTTATTAAAATAGTTCCCTGTGTACAGAATGTGTATTTTCATTGTAAACCTTTGCCTTTGTGTATGAGTTAGGATTTTTTCCCCTTCCTTATAAATCTCAGATTTTTTAAAAGAAAAGATAATGTGTCTCAAATTGAAGCAATGTGTTCTTTGAAGCTTTTTTTTCCTTAATGGTCAAAATTGTTGACACCAGATGAACACTGAGTGTGAGACCTTTGGAAAAAGTGAAAATGAGTGAGAAGTTGCTTTGAAAAAACAACTTTTCTTTTTTTTTTTGTTTTTGAAGTATTAAACCATTTATTCTAAACACTCTGAGGAAAGATTAGATTGAAGAATTTTTTCTGTTTATTTGCTCAAATCTAAATTTCAGTAACCACTTCCATGTTGGATACCTCTTATTTTTAGTCTTAAATTTTCAACTCATTTATCTAATAAGATCAGTAAACTTCTAATAAAGCAGCCTTACTACTTTCTCTGTAGAATGCCAAGTATCTGGGCAGGCGACAATATGAACAAGTTATTTAAAAAAGAAAAAAGTTGCTATTGGAATCTCTGGATTGGAGGGCACTTTAGCTTTCCTTTCTTCCCACCCTAGACACTTAGCTAAGTTCTAATATTAGAGGATGAAAACTGTGTTGTTAGTTGATTAGGAGCAAGAAGAAAAAAAAAAAAAGTGCCTCATTCTGATTACTTTCCTTTCATGTCTTACAGTTTTGCTTTTATTTGCTTCCTCTAAAATGTTTTCCTGCAGAAACAGATATTGTTAATGTAGTACCCTCAAATTTTTTGACAGAGTCACATTTAGAAAAATAATTTCAGAGGGAGAGCTCACTGGAATGACTGATGCTGAATCTGAAACTCCAGTTCTTTGGCCACATGATGTGAAGAACTGACTCACTAGAAAATACCCTGATGCTGGGAAAGATTGAAGGCAGGAGGAGAAGGTGATGACAGAGGATGAGATGGTAGGATGGCATCACTGACATGATGGACGTGAATTTGAGGAAGCTCCTGGAGTTGGTGATGGACAGGTAAGCCTGGCATGCTACAGTTCATGGGGTTGCACAGTTGGACACGACTGAGTGATTGAACTGAACTGATCCATTTCTCTAATTTTCTCCAGTTCTTCCTGAAGAGCACATAGATTAGAGCTATTGTATCACTCCTGAATTCATCAGAGGCTAAAGACAAAGGGTATAAGGGAAAGACAACATGAACTCCACTTCAGCAAAGGCAAATAAAATTCAACCTTAGAAACTAACATACATCCAGAAGAATTTCTCTGGAGTCTGTGACAGTCAAAGTCTTGCCACTCTGTCTGGCTCCACCAATACTCACTCCATCCCTCCTCCTCTTCTTCCAGGATGTACCTGGATTCTCTCCACTTTTTTTTTTATTAAAAAACTAAAACTTAAAGCTAAGAACTAAAGAGCCTCTTGATGAAAATGAAAGAGGAGAGTGAAACAGTTGGCTTAAATCTCAACATTCAGAAAACTAAGATCATGGCATCCAGGCCCACCACTAATGGCAAATAGATGGGGAGACAATGGAAACAATGACCGAATTTATTTTTTTGGACTCCAAAATCACTGCAGATGGTGATTTCAGCCATGAAATTAAAGAATGTTTGCTCCTTGGAAAACAGTTATGACCAACCTAGACAGCATATTAAAAAGTAGAGACATTACTATGCCATAAAAGGACCATCCAGTCAAAAAAAAAAAAAAGTTACATTTTTTTCCCAGTACTCCTGTATGGTGAGAGAGTTGAACTATAAAGAAAGGTGAACAGTAAGGAACTGATGCTTTTGAACTGTGGTGTTGGAGAAGACTCTGCGAGTCCCTTAGACTGCAAGATTCACACCAGTGAATCCTAAGGGAAATCAGTCCTGAATATTTATTGGAAGGACTGATGCTGAAACTGAAACTTCAATAATTTGGCCATCTGATTTGAAGAACTGACTCATTGGAAAAGATTCTGATGCTGAGAACATTGAAGGCAGGAGGAAAAGGAGATGACAGAGGATGAGATGATTGGATAGCATCACTGATTCAATGGACATAAGTTTGAGTAAGCTCCCGGAGTTGATGATGGACAGGGAAGCCTGGCATGCTGCAGTCCATGGGGTGACAAAGAGCTGGACATGACTGAGTGAACGAACTGAACTGCACTGACTCATTCCAAATTCTTCTTAAAATTCGTTTAAAATTTTACATTCTCATTTCAATTACAATTCTTATGCAATATTTTCACATTAATATTCCATTGAGTACCATTTTTCTTTTCTTCTCACTCTGCATATTATCACTAATGATAAAGTCCACTGCTGCTACTTCAATTGCCAAATATTTCTACTGTCATAACTATTACGAGACTTGCCCTCGGGTTTGGAAAATGACCTCTTCATCTACAAAGGTTCTAGTCTTTGTGGAGTTTTCTTTAAGAAAGATGGCTACATCCTTTGTAATAAGTACCTTAGTAAAAAAGTTATTGTCTCAACTCATATTTGGAGATCTTCCATAAATTAAACAGAACTGAAAAGGAAACAAAAGGAAGTTTATCATGACTTCCAAGGTGTGACAGTGAAATTTCTCTCTATTTATAAGTAATAACTGATTGTGATGTATCAGATTTTTCAAATTCATAACCTATTTTGTATTACTCACAGCAAAGCTAAAAGATTAAGGGGATGCGTTGGGTTGGCACCAAAATTCCTTCTTAAGTTAAAAATAAAAGACACATTTTTCACTTTCCCCAAGAACTTTGTTGAACAACATATTCATTGTTTTATTTCACTACCTTCTGTCATTTTTCAGGCAACTTCATAAATCTGTCTTCTCCAAATTTTTATCTTTGTTGAGCAAAGATCTGTTCTAGGTACCTTTTACAGTCTTTCAGGAAATTTAAGTTTTTCCATTAATAGAATTTTACTAAAACTGAAATAAATGAAAATCCAAAGTTGCAGTGTCTGGTGAATAAAACAGATGAATCAAAACTTCCCAGCTAAACTGTAGTAGCTTTTGCCTGGTCATCAGGGAACCATGTGGTCTTGCATTATCTTTCTGAAAGATTATGCATTTTCTGTTGACTAATTCCAGATGCTTTTCACTAAGTGGTTTCAGTTGGTCTAACTGGGAGCAGTACTTGTTGGAATTAATCTTTTGGTTTTCTAGAAGGAGCTCAAAATAGAGAACTCCCTTCCAATCCCACCATATATATAACATAACCTTCTCTGGATGAAGACTGGCCTTTGTTATGATTGGTGATCATTCATTTTGATTGTCTCCAAAACTATTCCATTCCACATTATTGCACAGGATTCACTTTTCACCACCTATCAAAATTTGTTTTAAAAAAGGAACATTTTTGTTACATTTACGTAGAGAATTGAATGGTAAATATGGTCAAAAGTGAAAGTGAAAGTCGTTAAGTTGTGTCCTACTGTTTGCAAACCCATGAACTATATAGTCCATGGAATTCTCTAGGCCAGAATATTTGAGTGGATAGCCTTTCCCTTCTCCAGGGGATTACCCCAATCCAGGGATTGAACTCAGGTCTCCCGCATTGTAAAAAGATTCAAGTATGGTCAAGAAGGTTTTTTTCTACTTAACTTATGCGGAACCCAAACTTCAGAGTGAGGAACATAACCAAACTGGTGCAAATGATTTTCAATGCTTGATTTGGATATTTTGAGTATGCTGACTATCTCTCAACTAATGTCTCAATTTGATCACTATAAACTTCACCTGGTACCTGGCCATGGAGCATTGTCTAATAAGAAATCTCCAGCACAAAACTTTGAAAATCACTCGACATTTTTGATCAATCATAGCATCTTTCCTATACATTGCACAAATCTTTTTTTTTTTTGCATTTAAATTGCATTTTTACCTTTCATGAAATAATGAAGCATAATATTCCAAAAGTCCTTTCTCTTTTGTCTTCCATCTCAATGTTAAAATGGCTACACAAAAATGTTGATATTTTTTGAATGAGCACTGATATGATAGGTGTTACAATACAATCTAACAAAATTGTTTTGAATAAGGCTAAAGGCAACTACTTTGCCAATAAAAGTCCGTCTAGTCAAGGCTATAGTTTTTCCAGTGGTCATGTATGGATGCAAGAGTTGGACTGTGAAGAAAGCTGAGCGCTGAAGAATTGATGCTTTTGAACTGTGGTGTTAGAGAAGACTCTTCAGAGTCCCTTGGGCTGCAAAGAGATCCAACCAGTCCATTCTAAAGGAGATCAGTTCTGGGTGTTCATTGGAAAGAATGATGCTAAAGCTGAAACTACAGTACTTTGGCCACCTCATGAGAAGAGTTGACTCAGTGGAAAAGACTCTGATGCTTGGAGGGTTTGGGGGAAGGAGGAAAAGAGGACGACAGAGGATAAGATGGCTGGATGGCATCACTGACTCAATGGACATGAGTTTGAGTGAACTCCAGGAGTTGGTGATGGACAGGAAAGCCTGGTGTGCTGCGATTCATGGGGTCGCAAAGAGTCGGATACAACTGAGCGACTGAACTGAACTGAACTGAAAGACAACTAAGCACTACTACTACTTGAGCCATATTACACACAAACAGAGCAAATCTTTTGGCCAACACAATACAAGTGACACTAAAGTATATATTTCAGAGCATGACTAACAAAAAAAGAAACTCCAGTACTTTGAAAGGCAGTATGCTATTATAGCAAGAACAATTGATCAAAAGTCAGGAGTCTGAGTTTTAGTCTTCAATCTAGTTCAAGTTAACTAGGTATGTGACCTTGAGCTCGTGAATCATAAGGCCTCCAATTCATCCATAAAATGAGGAAGTTAGATTTAATTTTGTCCAATACCACTTCCAATTTGAAGCAACTCTAATTGTACTATTTGGACATAAATTATCTTTCTGAAAAACCAGTCTCTTAAAGGACAGTAGACATAAATTATTATTCATAGTAATTTCATTTTAAATGATTCATTCTTAAGTTTCTGATAACAGTAAAGAGGAAGTAAATATAATTACTTAGGAGGAGGCTCAGTGAAAAAACTATTGCAAATAGGATCAAACAATCCATTATTAGAGATTTATTGAATATCTACTGACAAATATTATGAAAGATTAGAAATGTTTAAAAACATTTAAAACCATCCTTTTCTTTAGTGACTTCTGCTTTAAGGGAAAGGTGAAGTATAATCCTTTGTAAAAACATGGAGCAGTGAAGTGGCAAACAGTACAGCTTTATGAAGATGTACAATAGAATTTCAGATAATGACATAAATGAAACAGTCTTATGGGAACAACTGGAGTCTAATCAAGTTTTAGAATGATTGGCAGTACTAAACTGAACATAAAACAAGGTATTTCTGAATTCAAGCAGAGAGGAAAGATAGGGCATCCTGTTCCAGACTTCACTGAGAGGTTATATGCACCTCTTCTAGTGCTGAGGTCAGAGGCAATGGTCATGTGAAGGACAAGCCATCAAAACAGCTGGAAACTTAAACAGTGAAAGAATTTATGACATGGATATCAAAATGTTCACCAAAATAGAGAATCTATCAAGACACTAAAACCTGAAAACTTTACTATGGACTTCATCATTATTTGGCGTGATGTAGAACATATTTCTTTTAATTACAGAGAAAGGTTCCTGACCAGGGCAATTATACAGAAATAAGGCTTCCCTCATAACTCAGTTGGTAAAGAATCTGCCTGCAATGCAGGAGAGCTGGGTTCGATCCCTGGGTTGGGAAGATCCCCTGGAGAAGGAAATGGCAACCCACTCCAGTAGTCTTGCTCAGAGAATCCCATAGACAAAGGAACCAGGCAGGCTGCAGTCAAAGGGTTGCAAAAGTCAGACACGACTTAACGACTAAAACACCACCATATAACTTCCCTGGTAACAGTTGCATTGTAATAATTTTATTATATGTTCAATTCTACCCAACTTTTTTTAATTATAAAAAAGAATTGATGTTATTTTAAATATGTGCAGTTAAAATTAATTTTTCTATAAAAATCTTTTTTAAAATAATAAGGAATAAATAGGTACATAAACCATGTTTGGTTCTATAGCAGAAAGCATACAGAAGTTTCCTAAGGATTTTCTACACTTTTTAAAGATTCTTAGTAAATAATTTATGACAATTGTCTTAAACATTCTTATTCATGTACTACTAAAAGACTTCTGACACACTATTTACTCTCTCACATACTTTAAATTGACATTAAAGGTTTTTATTATATGTTTATAATATGTTTATATATTATATGTAAATAAATATGTTTATATTTATGATACAGGATATAAAACAAACGCATTAAAATATTGACATTTAAATACAAAGGGTTAAATCTTTCTATTAAATGTATCTAACAGAATCTAAATGCTGTGATTTGAAAGTCATCATCATTATGAAAATAGTAATGACATAAATTTCCATTGCAATATTAGATTTTCCAGTTTCTTTTCTCTCCGTGAACTTATATTTCCATTCTACATTCCTCACAATATTTTTCCTTTAATATATCTCTATGCTTGAAAGTATTTTATTGATTATCCTATCATCTTTCTCTGCAGCAAAATTATGCATGTAAAATGTAACTGAATATTTTATTTCTCTGATTATGGAATTCCAAGAATTAAAAATTCTCCTTTTGAGTTATTATAATTACCACTAGTACACAATTGATCAAAATAGCATAAATATATAATAAATTTTAATGAATAATACTAAACACAAACTGCAAAATTTGTTGGAAATGCATTTCTCAATGAGATAGATGGGTCTTGATTTTATTTTTTCACCATAGTTCGTGAATTCATGGATGAATATTACTCATCAATATAATAAGATAGTGTTTATCATCAATTTTCCTTATTATTATCTTTTAAAAAGGTGTGAGTACCATTTAAACTAATGGGGAATGCAAGGCTTACATAGAACAATTGATGTCAAAACAATCAGCCGGAAAAGAACCATACTGCTTTTTTTTTTTTTTTTCCAGGTTTAAAACTTTTTATTTGCATATTAAAAAATTGTGCATTCCAATAATTAAAATCATTTGAACAACAAAAAAAATGGCACTCTGATTAAACTGCATTTTACAGCCCGCAGAACACCTTGGACCAGCTTTTTACTCTAGATTTCACTGTCGTCCCACCCAGCTTCCTCCTTCACCAACATGCAAGTTCTTTTCCTTCCCTGCCAGCCACACAGGCAGATGGGAGAGGCAGGCGCGGCCTACGTTGTCAGTAGTTCTCCATTCTTTGATGTGAAAAGGGGTAGCACAGCTAAGAGGAAAGTTCATAGCAATACACGCATACCTCAAGAAGCAAGAAAAAAGTCAAATAAACAACCTAACTCTACAACTAAAGCAACTAGAAAAGGAAGAGTTGGAGAACCCCAGAGTTAGTAGAAGGAAAGAAATCTTAAAAACTAGGGCAGAAATAAATGCAAAAGAAACAAAAGAGACCATAGCAAAAATCAACAAAGCCAAAAGCTGGTTCTTTGAAAGGATAAATAAAATTGACAAACCATTAGCCAGACTCATCAAGAAGCAAAGAGAAAAATCAAATCAATAAAATTAGAAATGAAAATGGAGAGATCACAACAGACAACACAGAAATACAAAGGATCATAAGAGACTACTATCAGCAGTTGTATGCCAATAAAATGGACAACATGGAAGAAATGGACAAATTCTTAGAAAAGTACAATTTTCCAAAACTGAACCAGGAAGAAATCGAAAATCTTAACAGACCCATCACAAGCACGGAAATTGATACTGTAATCAGAAATCTTCCAGCAAACAAAAGCCCAGGTCCAGATGGCTTCACAGCTGAATTCTACCAAAAATTTCGAGAAGAGCTAACACCTATCCTCCTCAAACTCTTCCAGAAAATTGCAGAGGAAGGTAAACTTCAAACTCATTCTATGAGGCCACCATCACCCTAATACCAAAACCTGACAAAGATGCCACAAAAAAGAAAACTACAGGCCAATATCTCTGATGAACATAGATGCAAAAATCCTCAACAAAATTCTAGCAATCAGAATCCAACAACACATTAAAAGATCATACACCATGACCAAGTGGGCTTTATCCCAGGGATGCAAGGATTCTTCAATATCCGCAAATCAATCAATGTAATTCACCACATTAACAAATTGAAAATAAAAACCATATGATTATCTCAATAGATGCAGAGAAGGCCTTTGACAAAATTCAACATCCATTTATGATAAAACTCTCCAGAAAGCAGGAATAGAAGGAACATACCTCAACATAATAAAAGCTATCTATGACAAACCCACAGCAAACATTATCCTCAATGGTGAAAAATTGAAAGCATTTCCCTAAAGTCAGGAACAAGACAAGGGTGTCCACTTTCACCGCTACTATTCAACATAGTTCTGGAAGTTTTGGCCACAGCAATCAGAGCAGAAAAAGAAATAAAAGGAATCCAAATTGGAAAAGAAGAAGTAAAACTCTCACTGTTTGCAGATGACATGATCCTCTACATGGAAAACCCTAAAGACTCCACCAGAAAATTACTAGAGCTCATCAATGAATATAGTAAAGTTGCAGGATATAAAATCAACACACAGAAATCCCTTGCATTCCTATACACGAATAATGAGAAAGTAGAAAAAGAAATTAAGGAAACAATTCCATTCACCATTGCAACGAAAAGAATAAAATACTTAGGAATATATCTACCTAAAGAAACTAAAGACCTATATATAGAAAACTATAAAACACTGATGAAAGAAATCAAAGAGGACACTAATAGATGGAGAAATATACCATGTTCATGGATTGGAAGAATCAATATAGTGAAAATGAGTATACTACCCAAAGCAATTTACAAATTCAATGCAATCCCTATCAAGCTACCAGGCACATTTTCACAGAACTAGAACAAATAATTTCAAGATTTGTATGGAAATACAAAAACCTCGAATAGCCAAAGCAATCTTGAGAAAGAAGAATGGAACTGGAGGAATCAACTTGCCTGACTTCAGGCTCTACTACAAAGCCACAGTCATCAAGACAGTATGGTACTGGCACAAAGACAGACATATAGATCAATGGAACAAAATAGAAAGCCCAGAGATAAATCCACACATATGGACACCTTATCTTTGACAAAGGAGGCAAGAATATACAATGGAGTAAAGACAATCTCTAAAACTATAAAACTCCTAGAGGAGAACATAGGCAAAACACTCTCAGACATAAATCACAGCAGGATCCTCTATGATCCACCTCCCAGAATTCTGGAAATAAAAGCAAAAATAAACAAATGGGATCTAATTAAAATTAAAAGCTTCTGCACAACAAAGGAAACTATAAGCAAGGTGAAAAGACAGCCTTCTGAATGGGAGAAAATAATAGCAAATGAAGCAACTGACAAACAACTCATCTCAAAAATATACAAGCAACTTATGCAGCTCAACTCCAGAAAAATAAACGACCCTATCAAAAAATGGGCCAAAGAACTAAATAGACATTTCTCCAAAGAAGACATACGGATGGCTAACAAACACATGAAAAGATGCTCAACATCACTCATTATTAGAGAAATGCAAATCAAAACCACAATGAGGTACCACTTCACACCAGTCAGAATGGCTGCGATCCAAAATCTGCAAGCAATAAATGCTGGAGAGGGTGTGGAGAAAAGGAACCCTCCTACACTGTTGGTGGGAATGCAAACTAGTACAGCCACTATGGAGAACAGTGTGGAGATTCCTTAAAAATTGCAAATAGAACTACCTTATGACCCAGCAATCCCACTTCTGGGCATACACCGAGAAACCAGAATTGAAAGAGACACATGTACCCCAATGTTCATTGCAGCACTGTTTATAATAGCCAGGACATGGAAACAACCTAGATGTCCATCAGCAGATGAATGGATAAGAAAGCAGTGGTACATATACACAATGGAGTATTACTCAGCCGTTAAAAGAATTCATTTGAATCAGTTCTGATGAGATGGATGAAACTGGAGCCGATTATACAGAGTGAAGTAAGCCAGAAAGAAAAACACCAATACAGTATACTAACACATATATATGGAATTTAGGAAGATGGCAATGACGACCCTGTATGCAAGACAGGGAAAGAGACACAGATGTGTATAACGGACTTTTGGACTCAGAGGGAGAGGAGAGGGTGGGATGATTTGGGAGACTGACATTCTAACATGTATACTATCATGTGAATTGAATCGCCAGTCTATGTCTGACGCAGGATGCAGCATGCTTGGGGCTGGTGCATGGGGATGACCCAGAAAGATGTTATGGGGAGGGAGGTGGGAGGGGGTTCATGTTTGGGAATGCATGTAAGAATTAAAGATTTTAAAATTTAAAAATAAAAACTAAAAAAATAAAAAGAAAAAAGAAAAAAAAATAAACTTGAAAACCAGAAAAAAAAAAATAAAATAAAATAAAAATCCTGTAGGGTAAAGTTACAGTATACTTAAAGCAATAGAAATTTTTCCTGCCTACATAAGGCAAATGATTCCTGTATATAGATAAGAATTTTTTCCTCTAAAGAATATAAAACCCTGTTTATGTAAATGGAATACTGGTATATGGATTTTGTATTTGTATTCCTTTCCTCAACATATTTTGAGATTCTTTCATGCTATAGAGTATATTAGTAGTTTATTATTATTAATTTACTGTGAAAAAAATTCAACATTGCATGGCTATTTAAACTCGATCCAACCTCTTTGCATCTTACAAAGTTAAACAGCTAAAAGAAGTAGAATAAGAAGGCAATGCTTGTGGAATGTACAGTACATACTGGCGGCACACGCTGCATTACGACTCGCCTGCTTGCTTCTCCTGTTCAATCGTTTCTTTCGAAGGCAGTGGATTTTTCTCTTGCGTTTCCGTTTTCTTCAATTTCGACTTATCGAACTTCTCAATCTCAGCCATATCGGGTTTGTCAGACATGGTTGCAGAGGGCGCGGAGCGAACTGCGAGCGAGTGAAGTCGGGTCTGCGCTGTGGCCGCCGCCGAGTCCATACTGCTTTTAGAAAAAAAAAAAAAAAATTAACTTTTTTGTTAAATTTAAATTAAAGTGTTCATACTTATCTCAACTTCACTTTTCACTCTAAATTTTTATTCAGATAGATATATTAATGGATAAGAGATAAATACAAGGTAGATAGATGATTAGATGTATAGAAAATAGTATTGATATGAATTTTTGGTCTGGATGAAATAAGGCATCCCATCATTCAATTTTTCTTCCCCAAGCACTCTCACCTTTGCTTTCACAGGACCCTACTTTAGTAACAGTGTACTATTTTAGAGAAGTTTGATGTTTGAATCAAATCATAAAATAAAACATCACATTCTTTATCCTACAATATATCAGAACTTAGAACATCTCAGCTTAAGCCAAAATATCACATTTCCATTCCCACACTTTGTCCTTAACAGAAATATGTGCAAAATAAGTATAACAAGAAAAGTCTATTCTCCTCCTTCAAGAATAAAAACATTTTAAATTATCTCTAGAAGTCAATGGCACCCCACTCCAGTACTCTTTCCTGGAAAATCCCATGGATGGAGGAGCCTGGTAGGCTGCAGTCCATGGAGTCGCTAGGAGTCGGACACGACCAAGCGACTTCACTTTCACTTTTCACTTTTCATGCATTGGAGAAGGAAATGGCAACCCACTCCAGTGTTCTTGCCTGGAGAATCCCAGGGACAGGGGAGCCTGGTGGGCTTCCATCTATGGGGTCTCACAGAGTTGGACACTGCTAAAGTGACTTAATAGTAGTAGAAGATTTTAAATTTTGTGCTATGAAGAATATAATTTTCTTGTGGGAGAAGAGTAGTTGGCAAAAAGGAGAACTGACTTCAGGTGCTTTCTTGGGAAGATCTATTTTTGAATGAAGAATACATGTATAAAATTGAGGATATGAAAATTTATTTCCCCAAATTATTAGTGCCCAGTTATCTGTAGGAAGTGCTTCATGTATTCCCAGTATGAAATCTGTTTCAGAAAAGAAGATCCCACCTCATCCCCCAGGACGGATTCTACTTCCAAGATGGTTGTCTTAGTTTTCTTATATCAGCATAAGTCCATCTCATTCCTTACAGATGCCAACAGTGTGCCATGCTCTATAAATCTACTATATAATCAAATCCTTACAACTCATTCATAACTTTGAATTTAGATTATAATTTTCAGTTTTCAGCTATGTAAAATTTAGGCTCACTAAGACTGATTAAATTGTTCAAAATTTCACTAAAAAGAATAGCCAAGTGTGAACTGCAAATTAACCTACTTAATCACAATATGTACTCCAAATTCTCTGCTACTTTAAACAATGAAAATATTGCATTTCATAATTTTTGATTCAACTACAGTTCTAAAATTCTAAGACCCCCATATTGCAGCCAGTACAAAAGTCTTACTGACACTGGAATTTTAGCCTGAAAATGAAACCAATATTTTATTCCATTTGAAAATATTAGCCCATCTTTCTAAATCTTCCTACTTGACTTGGATTCCCATGGCTGTTGGTCCTTAGAATACTAAAGATTTTGCTGCTGGAAAACCCTCTCAATTGTGTATGGATCTGTGTGTGAGCATAAGTGTTGACAGAATTTGGGAAGTAGGTAAAAAAAAAAATTGTTTAGCTTTTGTCCTCTCATCTAAAAATATGTATTTTTCCTTGAGAGATTCTCACAACATCTCAGTCCGTTCTGTGCTCTGCTCTTTTCACGAAGAATGACACACTAATTTTCACTTCAAAGCCTGACAGTTAGTAAACTTGTCTTATACCATTCATTTTGGGAGCCATCTTTCAATATCTTCCAGGGAGAAATTAACAGTCAACTGTGTTTGGTTTATGAAAACAGAAGGGTAAAAAAAAAAAAAAGAAAAAACACAAAACACTTGCAAAGAATAAAAACTAAAGACAAAGAGAAATGGAGCTTTAACTGGTTCAAAATCAAACTGTTCAATTCTAGTGCATTCAGTTCAGTTCAGTTCAGTTCAGTCGCTCAGTCATGTCCGACTCTTCGCGATACCATGAATTGCAGCACACCAGGCCTCCCTGTCCATCACCAACTCCCAGAGTTCACTCAAACTCACGTCCATCGTGTTGGTGATACCATCCGGCCAAATTATCCTCTGTCATCCCCTTCTCCTGCCTCCAATTCCTCCCAGCATCAGAGTCTTTTCCAATGAGTCAACTCTTTGCATGAGGTGGCCAAAGTACTGGAGTTTCAGCTTTAGCATCATTTCTTCTAATGAACAACCAGGACTGATCTCCTTTAGAATGGATTACATGTCTATATTTAAACAAGTGAAAGAAGAACAATACTCAAACTGGTGGAAAACAGAAAAACAATGCCATAGATGTCAAAACTTTTTTTTTCTAGACAAATTATACAGGTATACAGTTGGCATAAATGCAATGGAATTGCGTCAAACACACACACACACACACACACACACACACTGGATACCTACTGTTTTGTTCCAGTATTGAAAACAGCCTATATTTTCAGAAGTTATTTTAGGCAAATTCTATTTAAAGTTTTACCTGAGTTTTAAATTTAGTAACTATACATCATTCTCTAAATATAAATGTAAACACATTTCAAGAGAAGATGGATAAAAACCCAAATCTTATCATATAAAGCCTTCTTTGCTGATGCTTTCTGATATTCTTCACAATTTGCTCTTAAAACTATTCTGAGTATGCTCCCCAGATGAAAACAATATAGGTCATTCAGACAAATGGAATTACTAGGTATAAAAACATACTTACCCCCATCCTATCTTCTTTTCTCCCACAGCGTTCTCTGAATTCTGATTCTGAAAAGTGCTCTCCTTCTTCCTCACTATTTTGGCACCTTCTATATATCATAACCTGATAATTATTTTATATGAAATATACTTTATAAGGGCTTCCCAGGTGGCACAAGTAAAAAAAAAAATCCACTTGCTAATGCAGGAGATGCACGAGATGTGGGTTCAATTCTTGGGTTGGAAGATTCCCTCGAGAAGAAAATGGCAAACTACTGTACTATTTCTGTCTGAAAAAGTTCATGGACAGGGATGTTTACCAGGATATTGTCTATGAGGTCCTAAAAGAGTGAGACAACACTTAGTGACTAAATAGCAAAAACAATGCTTTGTGAAAACCAATGAGTTCCTTTGAAGTATATACTAGCATGAAGTTAGCTAGAATGGTTAAAAAGAAAAATAAACATGGTCACATTATTTAGACATTTTCCGGGTGGGATTAGACTCAATAAATTTCAGACTAAAAATATTGTTCTCCATTCACTGTATGAAACAGCTTCTTAACAGTGCCTTTTCTTATTGATAATTAGGGGGCCATAAGAAACCAGAATGTTAACGGTACCAAGGGAATATTTCATGCAAAGATGGCCACAATTTAGCACAGAAATGGCATGGACCTAACAGAATCAGAAGATATTAAGAAGAGGTGGCAAGAATACACAGAAGAAATATACAAAAAAGATATTCATGACCCAGATAACCATGATGATGTGATCACTCACCTAGAGCCAGACATCCTGGAATGCAAAGTTAAGTGGGCCTTAGGAAGCATCACTACAAACAAAGCTCGTGAAGGTGATGGAATTCCAGTTGAGCTATTTCAAATCCTAAAAGATGATGCTGTGAAAGTGCTGCATTCAATATGCCAGCAAATTTGGTAAACTCAGCAGTGGCCACAGGACTGGAAAAGGTCAGTTTTCATTCCAGTCCCAAAGAAAGACAATGCCAAAGAATGTTCAAACTACTGCACAATTGTACTCATCTCACACTCTAGCAATGTTCAAGATTCTTCAAGTCAGGCTTCAACAGTAACTGAACCGTGAACTTCCAGATGTTCAAGCCAGATTTAGAAAAAGCAGAGGAACCAGTTGGATTAAATTGCCAACATCTGCTGCATCATCGAAAAAGCAAGTGAGTTCCAGAAAAAAAAAAAAAAATCTACTTCTGCTTTATTGACTATGTCAAAGACTTTGACTGTGTGGATCACAACAAACTGTGGAAAATTCTTAAAGAGGTGGGAAGGACATGGAAAAATAGACTGGTTTCAAACAAGGAAAGGAGTATCAAGACTGTATTGTCAACCTGCTTATTTAACTTATATGCAGAGTACATTTGGAACTGCTAGGCTGGATGAAAAACAAGCTGTAATCAAGACTGCTGGGAGAAATATCAATAACCTCAGATAAGCAGATAACACATTCCTTATGGCAGAAAGTGAAGAAGAACTAAAGACCCTCTTGATGAAAGTGAATGAGGAGAGTGAAAAAGTTGGCTTAAAACTCAACATTCAGAAAATTAAGATAATGGCATCTGGTCCCATCACTTCATGGCAAATATATCGGATACAATGGAAACAGTGACAGACTTTATTTTCTGGGCTCCAAAACCACTGCAGATGGTGACTGCAGCCATAAAATTAAAAGACACTTGCTCCTTGGAAGAAAAGCTATGACCAAACTAGACAGCATATTAAAAAGCAGAGACATTACTTTGCCAACAAAGGTCTGTCTAGTCAAACCTATGGTTTTTCCAGTAGTCATATATGGATGAAAGAGTTGGACTATATGGAAAGCTAAGTGCAGAAGAATTGATGCTTTTGGTGTTGGAGAAGACTCTTGAGAGTTCCTTAGACTGTAAGGAGATCACATCAGTGAATCCTAAAGGAAATCAGTCCTGACTATTCATTAGAAGGACTGATGCTGAAGAACTGACTCATTGGAATAGACCCTTATGTTGGGAAAGATTGAAGGTGGGAGAAGGGGATGACAGAAGATGATATGGTTGGATGGCATCACTGACTTGATGGACATGAGTTTAAGTAAACTCCAGGAGTTGGTGATGGACAGGGAAGCCTGGCATGCTGTAGTCATGGGGTAGCAAAGAGTCAGACATGACTGAGTGACTGAACTGAACTGAACTGAAAATTAATATCCTAAAATCTTGTTATTGTTCAGTCTATAAGTTGTGTTCAAGTTTGCCACCTCATGGACCGCAGCATGCCGGGCTCCTCTTCCCTCCACTATCTTGCAGAGTTTGTTAAAATCCATATCCTTTGAGTCTAAGCATCCCATCCTCTTCTGCCCTCTTCTTTTGTCTTCCAACTTTCCCAGCATTGGGGTTTTTTCCTAATAAATTGGCTCTTCCCATAAGGTGGCCAAAGTATTGAGCTTCAGCTTCAGCATCAGTCTTTCCGTTGAATATTCAAGTTTTATTTCCTTTAGGATTAATTGGTTTGATATCCTTGCAGTCCAAGGGACTTTCAAGAGTCTTCTCTAACACCACAATTCGAAAGCATCACTTTTTAAGTTCTCAGCCTTCTTTATGGTCCAACTTTCACATTCTTACATGACTACTGGAAAAATCATAGCTCTGGCTATATGGACTGTGGCTAACAAAGTGATATCTCTGCTTTTCAGTATGCTGTTTAGATTTGTCAAAGGTTTCCTTCTAAGGAGCAAGTGTCTTTTAATTTCATGGCTGCAGTTTCTGTCTATATTAATTTTGAAGCTCAAGAAATGAAAATCTGTCACTCTTTCCAATTTTTCCTTTTCAGTTTGCCGTGAAGTGATGTGCCTGGATTCCATGATCTTAGTTATTGAATGTTTTCAAGCCAACTTTTTAACTCTTCTGTTTCACTCTTATCAGGAGGTTCTTTAGTCCCTCTTCACTTTTTGCTGTTGCAGTGGTATCATCTGCATATCTGAGATTATTGATATTTTTCCCAGCAATATTGATTCCAGCTTGTGATTCATCCAGCCTGGCACTTCACATGGTGTACTCAGCACAGAAGTTAAATAAGCAAAGTGATAATATGCAGCCGTGTTGTGCTCCTTTCCCAAATTGAACTACTCTATTTTTCCATGTCCAGTTCTAACTGTTGCTTCTTGACCTACACACAGACTTCTCAGGGGACAGATAAGATGGTCTGGTACTTCCATCTCTTAATGTATTTTCCACAGTTTGTTGTGATCCACAGAGTCAAAGTTCTAGTGTAGTCAATGTTGCAGAAGTAGATTTTTTTTTTTTTCTGAAATTCCCTTGCTCTCTCTGTGATCCAATGAATGTCAGCCATTTGATCTCTGGTTCCTCTGCCTTTTCTAAATCCAGCTTGTACATCTGGAAGTTCTCGGTTCCTGTACTTCTGCAACCTAGTTTGAACGATTTTGAGCATTACATTACTAGCATGTGAAATGAATCTACTTTATGCCAGTTGAACATTCTTTGTCATTGCTCTTCTTTAAGATTGGAATGAAAATTGATCTTTTTCAGTCCTGTGGCCACTGCTAAGTTTTCCAAATTTGCTGACATACTGAGTGCAGCAGTTCAACAGCATCATCTTTTAGGATTTAAAACAGCTAAGTTGGAATTCCATCACCTCCACTAGCTTTGTCCATACTAATGTTTCCAAAGGTGCACTTGACTTCACACTCCAGGGTGCCTGGTTCTCAGTAAGTAACATCACCATCATGGTCATCTGGGTCATTAAGACTTTTTTTTTTTAATATGTATTTCTGTGTATTCTTGCCACTTCTTCTTAATCTCTTCTGCTTCTGTTAATTACTTACTCTTTCTGTCCTTTATTGTGCACATTCTTGCATTAAATGTTCCCTTAATATCTCTAATATTCTTGAAGAGATTTTCCAGTCTTTCCCATTCAACTATTTTCTCTTTTCCTTTGCATTGCTCACTTGAGTCTTTTCTCTTACTTTAATATATTAATTTAATTGAAGGATAATTGCTTTAAAATTTTGTCGTTTTCTGTCAAACATCAACATGAATTTATGTCCCCTCCCTTTTGAAACTCTCTCAAATCTCCCTCCCCATCCCACCCCTCTAGGTAAATACAGAGCCCCTGTTTGAGTTCCCTGAGTCATACAGAAAGTTCTCATTGACTATCTCACATATGGTAATGTAATTTCCATGTTACTTTCTCCGTATATTTCAACTTCTCCTTCCTCCCACCCACATGTCTATAAATCTATTCTCTGTTTCTTCATTGCTGCCTGCAAATAAGTTCATCAGTACCATCTTTCTAGAGTCCATATATATATGTTAGTATACAATATCTATCCTTCTCTTTCTGACATACTTCACTCTATATAAAAGGCTCTAGGTTCATGTATCTCATTAGAACTGACTCAAACATGTTCCTTTTTCAGTTCAGTTCAATTGTTCAGTCGTGTGCCACCCTTTGTGACCCCATAGACCACAGCACACCAGGCTTCCCTGCCATCACCAACTCCCACAACTTACTCAAACTCATGTCCATTGAATCAGTGATGCTATCCAACCATCTCATTCTCTGTCATCCCTTTCTCCTCCTGCCTTCACTCTTTTCCAGCATCAGGGTCTTTTCCAAGGAGTCAGTTCCTCATATCAGGTAGCCAAAGTACTGGAATTTCAGCATCTGTCCTTTTAATTAATATTAAGGACTGATTTCCTTTAGGATAGAGAGGTTGGATCTCATTGCAGTCCAAGGGAAACTCAACAGTCTTCTCCAACACCACAGTTCAAAGGCTTCGATTCTTCAGCATTCAGCATTCTTTATAGCCCAACTCTCACATCCATACATGACTACTGGAAAAACCATAGCTTTGACTAAATGGACTTTTGTTGGCAAAGTAATATCTCTGCTTTTTAATATGCTGTCAAGGTCATAGCTTTTCTTCCAAGGAGCAAGCATCTTTTTATTTCATGGCTGCAGTCACCATCTGCAGTGATTTTGGAGCCCAAGAAAATAAAGTCTGTCACTGTTTCCATTGTATCCCCATATATTTGCCATGAAGTGATGGGACTAGATGCCATGATCTTAGTTTTCCGAATGTTGAGTTTTTTAAGTCAATTTTTTCTCTTTCTCTTTCATCAAGAGGCTCTTTATTTCTTCATTTTCTGCCACAAGGATGATGTCATCTGCATATCTCAGGTTGTTGATATTTCTCCCAGCAATCTTGATTCCAGCTTGTGCTTCATCCAGCCTGGCATTTCACATGATGTACTCTGTATATATATTAAATAAGCAGGTGACAATGTACAGCTTTAGTGTACTCCTTTCCCAATTTGGAGCCAGTTTGTTGTTTCATGCCCAGTTCTAACTGTTGCTTCTTGAACTGTGTACAGATTATTCAGGAGGCAGGTGGTCTAGTATTCCCATCTCTTTAAGAATTTTCCACAGTTTTCTGTGATCCACACAGTCAAAGGCTTTGGCATAGTCAATAAAGCAGAAATAGATGTTTTCATAGAACTCTCCTGCTTTTTCAATGATCCAGCGGAAGTTGGCAATTTGATCTCTGGCTCCTCTGCCTTTTCTAAATATAGCTTGAGCATCTGGAAGTTCAAGGTTCAGTTACTGCTGAAGCCTGACTTGCAGAATTTTGAGCATTACTTTACTAGTGTGTGAGATGAGTGCAATTGTGCAGTAGTTTGAACACTCGTTGGCATTGCCTTTCTTTGGGATTGGAATGAAAACTGACCTTTTTCAGTCCTGTGGCCACTGCTAAGTTTTAAAATTTGGTGGCATATTGAGTGCAGCACTTTCACAGCATCATCTTTTAGGGATTGCAATAGCTCAACAGGAATTCCTTCACCTCTACAAGCTTTGTTAATAGTGATGCTTCCTAAGGCCCACTTGACTTCACATTCCATGATGTCTGGCTCTAGGTGAGTGATCACACCATCATGGTTACCTGGGTCGTGAACATCTTATTTGTATAGTTCTTCTGTGTATTCTTGCCAGCTCTTCTTAATATCTTCTGCTTCTGTTAGGTCCGTACTATACCCGTTCTTTCTTGTGCTCATTTTTGCATGAAATATTCCCTTGGTGTCTCTATCTCTTGAAGAGTCTCTAGTCTTTCCCATTTTATTGTTTTCTTCTGTTTCTTTGCATTGATCACTGAGGAAGGCTTTCTTATTTCTCCTTGGTGTTCTTTGGAACTCTGCATTCAAATTGGTTATGTTTCCTTTTCTCCTTTGCCTTTAGCTTCTCTTCTTTTTTCACCTATTTGTAAGGCCTCATCAGGCAACTATTCTGCCTTTTTGCATTTCTCTTTCTTGGGGATTGTCTTGATCACTGCCTCGTGAACAATGTCATAAACCTCTGTCTATAGTTCTTCAGGCACTCTGTCTATAAGATCAAATTCCTTTGGATCTATATGTCACTTCCACTGTATTACCATAAGGGATTTGATTTAAGTCATACATGGATGGCCGAGTGATTTTCCCTACTTTCTTCAATTTAAGTCTAAATTAGTCAATAAGGTGTTCATGATTTTATCCACAGTCAGCTCCTGATCTTGTTTTTGGTGACTGTATAGAGCTTCTCCATCTTTGCCTCAAAGAACATAATCAATATGATTTCAGTATTGACCATCTGGTGATGTTCATGTGTAGACATGTATCTCTTGTGTTGTTGAAGAGGGTGTTTACTATGACCAGTGTCTTCTCTTATCAAAACTCTGTTAGCCTTTGACCTGCTTCGTTTTGAACTCCAAGGCCAAATTTGCCTGTTAGTCCGGGTAGCTCTTGACTTCCTCCTTTTGCATTCCAGTTCCTTATAATGAAGAGCACATCTTTTTGGGGTGTTAGTTCTAGAAGGTCTTGTAGGTTTTCTTAGAACTGTTTGACTTCAGCTTTTTCAGCACTACTGGTCAGGGTATAGACTTGGATTACTCTGATATTGAATGATTTCCCTTCAAAATGAATAATTTATTCTGTTGTTTTTGAGATTACATCCTAGTACTGAATTTGGGACTCTTTTGTTGACTATGATGGCTACTTTATTTCTTCTAAGGGATTCTTGACCAGAGTAGTAGATACAATGGTCATCTGAGTTAAATTCACCCATTTCAATCCATTTTAGTTCACTGGTTCCTAAAATGTTGATGTTCACTCTTGCCATCTCCTGTGTGACCACATCCAATTTGTCTTGATTCAAGGACCTAATATTCCAGGTTCCTATGCAATATTACTATTTAAAGCAGCAGACTTTACTTCCATCACCTGTCACATCCACAACTGGGTGTTGTTTTTGCTTTGGCTCCATCTCTTCATTCTTCCTGGAGTAATTTCTCCACTCTTCTCCAGTAGCATATTATACCTACCGACCTGGGGTGTTCATCTTTCAGTGCCATAATTTTTGCCTGTTCATACTGTTCATGGGGTTCTCAAGGCAAGAATACTGAAATGGTTTGCCATGCCCTTCTCCAGTGGACTATGTTTTCTCAGAACTTTCTGCCATGACATGTGTTCTTTTTTATGGCTGAGTAGTATTCCATTGCATATATGTATCACAGTTTCTTTATCCAATCATCAGTTGATGGGCATCTAGGTTGCTTCCACCTTCTAGATATTGTAAATAGTGCTGCAATGAACACTGAGATACATGTGTCTTTTTCAGTTTTGGTTTCCTTAGGGTATATGCTTAGTAGAGGGATTGCTGAATCATGTGGTGGTTTTATTCCTAGTTTTTTAAGGAATCTCCATACCATCTTCCATAGTGGCTGTATCAATTTACATTACCACCAACAGTGCAAGAGTGGTCCCTGTTCTCCACATCCTTTCCAGCATTTGTTGTTTGTAGATTTTGATGACAGCCATTCTGACTGGCGTGAGGTGATATCTCATTGTAGTTTTGATTTTCATTTCTCTAATAATGAGCAAAGTAGAACAACTTTTCCTGTGTTTGTTAGCCATCTGTATATCTTCTTTGGAGAAATGTCTGTTTAGGTTTTTTTTTTTTTTTTTTTTTTTCACTTTGATTGGATTTTTTGTTTTTCTGGTATTGACTTGTATGAGCTGCTTGTATATTTTAGAAATTAATCCTTTGTCAGCTGTTTCATTTGCTATCATTTTCACACATGCTAAGGGTTGTCTTTTCACCTTGTTTAGAGTTTCCTTGTGCTTTGCAAAAGGTTTTAATTTTAATTAGGTTCCATTCGCTTATTTTTGTAGTTATTACCATAGCTCTAGAAGGTGGGTCATAGAAGATCGATCTTTGATTTATGTCATAGAGTGTTCTGCCTATGTTTTGCTCTAAGAATTTTATAGTTTCTGTCTTACATTTAGGTCTTTAATCCATTTTGAGTTTATCTTTGTATATGGTATTAGGAAGTGTTCTAATTTCATTCTTTTACATGTAGCTGTTCATTTTTCCCAGCACCACTTATTGAAGAGACTATCTTTGCCTCATTGTATATTCTTACCTTCTTTGTCAAGAATAAGGTACCCATAGGTACGTGGGTTTGTTTTGGGGTTCGCGATCTTATTCCGTTGGACTATATTTCTGTTTTTGTGCCAGTCCCATAGTGTCTTGATGACAAAAGTTTTGTAGTATAATCTGAAGTCAGGAAGGTTGATTCCTCCAGCTTCATTCTTCTTTCTCAAGACTGCTTTGTCTATTTGTATTATTTTGTTGTTTGCTGTCTGGATGAGGTATCCTGCACAGGGTGTTACTGGCAGTTGGTTGATGTTGGGTCTTACATACAAGTGGTTGCCTTTGTTGGAGTTCTCACTCTTTGATACTCCCTATTATTAGGAGATCTCCCTAGGATTAGGAGATATTCACTAGGATTAAGAGTTTAGGGTCTTGATGTCACCATTTCCACTCCAAAGGCTCAGGGTTTGATCTCTGGCTGAAAACAGAGATTCCACAGGTAGTTTGTTAAGACATTAACTGGGATTAAAACAAATATCCAAAAATGAGAAACAAAAGATGTACCCCAGGAAAATGGCAATTTAAAAATCAGGCAAATAATAACTAAAATAATGGATTATACGCATATACATATATACCCATAAGCAAAATAAAAACAGCACCCCCCCAAAAAAAAAAAAAGTAATAAAATACAATAGATTGACCTGGTGAACAAAGGAAACCAAAATGATATCCACCAGCTAAGAACAAAACTAGCTAAAGAACAAAACTAACTAAAGTATCAACTGGAAAACAAAATTAAAGAAATGTGCCAACTGGGGAAAAAAGCAACAAAAACAAAGCAAACTAGAAAATATGATGAGAAAAAGAAAAGAAAGAAAGAAAAGTAAGAATCGAAATGCAAAGTTAAATAGATGTAGATAAAGAAGACTTATATATATTAAAGATTAACTGCAAGGGGAAAAGAACAGTAGGAAAAGCAAACAAAAATAAATATAGAAAAATTAATAATAAATTTTAAAAATTTAAATTAAAAAAGAGAAATAAAGAAGAAAAAGAAGAAAGGAAAACTCCACAGAACTGTAAAAGGCCAAAATAGAGGCAGAATTTTATAGCAGAAAAAAATGTGTGATTGAAAATAAATATTATCAAAGGCTTAAATAGACTTAATAGTACTAATAAAATCTACAACAATGGGGGCAGGGAAGGTAAAAAAAGAAAGCAAACAAATAACAAGCAAAATTCAGAAGAAACTACAGAACAAGTCAAAATGTAAGAATAATAAATGCTTTTCTTGAGTCTCTGCTGTCAGTGTCCTTTCCCTCGCTGGGATTCAGTCAACCTTGCCTCCCTAAGATGTCCTTCAGACTGTGATGATCTCTGCACCTGCTGTAGGGGAAGCTCAGGCTCTCATCTGGTCCTACTCCTGTGTGTTCTTGCCTCCAATGTCCACTGTCAGAATTAGTGCATTTTCTTTTATGAGAATGCACAATGCCCTTTTATATATTTCATAGACACAAAGTGTGCCTATATGATCATGTGGATTTAATCTGCAGTTCATATACCTGGTGTATGATCATGAAGGTGCTGTAACTGCTTAGGTCATGGGAACCCTAAGGCACATGCAGTCCATGCAGGCACATGGACTGCCTTTTTCTAGCCTCTGACATCTAGTGATCAGAAGGCCTCTTTGTCTAGTTACTCTGTTACTCCGACCATTCAGGCACCTAGAGGGCTTCCCTGCCTGGTGTCCTTTTTTGTTACTTGGTGCATCGGGCACATAAAGGGGACTTCCCTGGTGGCTTAGAGGGCAAAGCATCTGCCTGGAATGCAGGAGACCCAGGTTTGATCCCTGGGTCTGGAAGATCCCCCTGGAGAAGGCAATGGCTACCCACTCCAGAACTCTTGCCTGGAAAATCCGGTGGATGGAGGTGCCTGGTAGGCTACAGTCCATGGGGCCACAAAGAGTCGGACATGACTGAGCAACTTCACTTTCACTTTCATACACCTGGTGGGAAGGAAGGTTTTGTGTCCTCTTCCTTAGTCACACTAACCCTGGGTTTCAATTGTGATTTTATCTCTACCTGTGCTTGTGGGTTGTCCACAGAGGTTTGCTCCTGAGGCTGTCTGAATGTCTTGCCTCTGCCCAAGTGAGAACTAGGTGTGGATGTAGTGCAGCTGTTTGTGTCACAGGGGCCCTGGAAGCAGCAGGTACTCAGGGAAACTGGTATTTTGGGCAGCTGTACATATGGTGCTCTAGAAGGTTATGACAACCCACCCCAGTATTCTTGCCTGGAGAATCCCCTGGACAGAGAAGCCTAGCAGGCCACAGTCCACAGGGTTGCAAAGAGTTGGATATGACTGAAGTGACCCCATGTGCACAGATGCAGAACTTTTTCTAGCCTGTGGCAGCTCTGCCCCAGTGAGGATTGAACATGAAGGTGCCGCAACTGCTTAGGTCATGGGAACCCTGGCAATGTCAAGTGTGCAGGCACATGGACTGGCTTTTTCTAGCCTCTGATAGTTGGTGATCAGAAGGTCTGTTTGTCCAGTCCTTCTTTGTTACTGCAACCATTCAGGCACTTAGAGGGCTCCTCTGAATGGGGTCCTTTTCTGTTACTCGGCATGTCAGGTACATAAAGGGGCCCCCATGGCTGGGGTCTGATTCTGGTTTTTGGTATGTCAGGCACTAAAAGGGTTCCCCTGGCTGGAGTCTTTCTCTGTTGTTTGGCACATCAGGGATTTAAAGGGGCACCCTGGCTGGGGTCCTACTCTGTTGTTCCACATGTCAGGTGCTTGAAGGGCCAGGCTCTCTATTGTTCCACTTCTGGTTCTGGCCCGTAGGAAGAGAGAGGCTCCAGTGATGACTCCACCCCCCTACACATTACTTAGCAGTATCCCCTTGCTTCCTTTGGCTGTCTGGTTTTCCTTCACAGGCATTTCCCATCACAGTCTCCTCCCTGACATTTTCTTGGGCCATTTCCTTGCAGTCAGCAGCAAACCTCACCTTGGGATGGCTCCACAATCCCTACACTCCAGTTCCCAGCCACTATGCCTTTTAGGGGACCCACATACTTTTACAGGGTATGTATGACTGTGGCAAGGATTGTCTGTGGTTCTCACTCCATTTAGGGTACCACAGATCAACTGCTTTACTTTCAGCCTCAAATGTTTCTCTTCTGAACCAAACAGTTGCTTTGATATAGGGATTGGACCCCTGCTTCAACTCCCCCACCTGCTGAGGACAGGTACAGTCCCACTAGCTCTCCTCTTTTCCCCTCTACCTCCTTTGTTCTACCAAGTTTTGTGTGGTTCTATACATTCTTTCCCTTTGGCCAGGGACTCCTGCCCATTCTCAGATGGTGTTCTGCAAGCACTTCTGTGTCTGAAGGTGTATTCCTGATGTATCTATGGAGAGACATGTACTCCACATCCACCTACTCTGCCACCATCTTGCTCCCCCTCAAGAGGGCTTTCTTATCTCTCTTTTTTATTCTCTGGAACTCTCCATTCAGTTAGGTTTATCTTTTTTCTTTCTCCCTTGCCTTTTGCATCTCTTCCTTTCTCAGCTATTTGTAATGCCTCTTCAGACAACCACTTTGCTTACTTGCATTTCTTTTTCTTTGGGATGATTTTGTTCACTACTTCCTATACAATGTTATGAACTTCTGTCCATAGTTCTTCAGGCACAGTGTCTACCAGAGCTAATCCCTTGAAGTTATTCATCACCTCCACTGTATAATCTTAACGAATTTGATTTAGGTCATATCTGAATGACCAAGTTATTTTCCCTACTTTCTTCAATTTAAGCCTGAAATTTGCAATCAGGATCTCATGATCTGAGCCAGTCAGCTTTAGTTTTTTTGTTTTTCTTTTTTTTCCTTTTGCTGACTGTATAGAGCTTCTCCATGTTTGGCTGCAAAGAATGTAATCAATCTGATTTTGGTATTGAACACCTGGTGATTCTACGTGTAGAGTCATCTTTTGTGTTACTGGAAGAGGGGGTTTGAGCTAGTGTGTTCTCTTGGCAAAACTTCACTAGCCTTTTTACTGCTTCATTTTGAACTTCAAGGCCTGGTACTCCAGGTATCTCTTGACTTCCTATTTTTCATTCAAAGGCCCTATGATAAAAAGGACATATTTTTGTTGTTGTTAGTTCTAGAAGGTCTTGTAGGTCTTCATAGAACTAGTAGGCTCCAACTTTTTCAGCATTAGTTCTTGGGGCAAAAAGACTTGGATTACTGTGATAGTGAATGGCTTACCTTGGAAATGAACTGAGATCATTCTGCCATTTTTGAGATTATAGCTGAGTGTTGCTTTTCAGTCTCTTTTGTTGACTATGAAAGCTATTCCATTTCTTCTAAGGGATTCTTACCTGCTATTGTGTATATTCAATATACAAGTCATCTGAATTAAATTCACCATTCCCATCCATTTTTTTCACTTATTCCTAAGGTGTCGATGTTTACTCTTGCTGTCGCCTGCTTGACCACATCCAATTTACCTTGGTTTATGGACCTAATGTTCCAGGTTCCTATGCAATATTGTTCTTTACAGCACTGGACTTTACTTTCACTACCAGACACATCCACAAATAAGCATCATTTCTGCTTTTGTCCAGCCTCTTCATTCTTTCTGGAGCTATTAGTAATTGTCCTTTGCTCTTTTGTAGTAGCATACTGGACACTTTCTGCCCTGGGGGAGCTATATTCTGGTGTCGTATCTTTATGCCTTTATACTATTCATGGGGTTCCTGTGGCAAGAATACTTGAGTGGTTTGTCATTTTCTCCTCTAGTGGACCACATTTTGTCAACACTGTCCACTATGATCTGTCCATCTTGGGTGGCCCTGCATGGCATGACTCATGGCTTCATTGAGTTATGCAAGCCCCTTCACCATGGCAAGGCTGTAATCTATAAAGTAGAATATCCTCAAGATCCTTAGTTAAAAAATTATGCACAGTGATATTTAAGTCCTCTTTCATTTCTTTCTATCACTGTCTTTATTATAACTCATGGAGTGGTATTGGCTTGGTGCTGCTTCTGTTTAGTTGCTATGTCATGCCCAACCCTTTGAGACCCCATGGACTATCGCCCATCAGGCTCCTAGGTCCATGGTATTTCCCAGGCAAGAATACTGCCATTTGCTTCCCCAGGGTATCTTCCTGACCCAGGGATGGAACTTGCATCTCCTGCTTGGCAGGAAGATTCCTTACCACTGAGTCACCTGGGAAGCCCAGTAATGGTTTACTTTGGCTAAAAAGTGAGGCAATACATACCTTGATTTGAAAACAACACGTTACTACTTGTCACATTACTTTGAGGAATTATTGATTTTAGAGATGCGGAATCTGTCATTGCTTATCAACATGGAAAACTCTGAGAATTTAGAACAAAAATTCAAACAGAGGCTTGCCTAACTAGAGTTCCCCTAATCTTATCATAGCTTCCTCCTAACCTGTTTCAGGATTCCTCAAAAAATAAGAGTTCAAAAAAGAGGAAAATGTGTTGGGTATCCTGGATGGCCAGTGATAGAGTAGAAATTGAATGACATTTCAGGAATAAGCTGTCTCATTAGCAGCAAGGGTGAAAAGCAGGGGGAAGACAATTTGAGTAATGACTTGTTGTCAAGAACAAGCCTAAGATGTGGGAGAGCAAATTTAAAGAGTATGCATAATGGAGTAGAAAAGCATAAACCAACATAATTTGGAAATATTTAATATAAAATCCTGGCCTTCACTTTTTGTCTCTTTCCTCTTGCCTTCCCTTATTCAACCTGTAATACAGCACGACAAAGTACATTAGAAATTACAGCAAAAGTCTGTGCCGTATTTATGGAACCAAGGTAACACTGAGATACAGAAAGGGAAAAAACAACTAAAGAGAAAACTGAACAGGAAGATAATCTTGTAGTCTAACCTTGCTCAGAGAAAGTGATCTTCATGATCTGCAAGGCTTCGTCAGAAAGAGAAAGCTAAAAATAGAAAGTGTGGGTTAAATGAGTGGGATATATAGCTTAAAAAGTAAAATTAAATGAAGGACTCAAAGCTTATAGCTTTAGAAAGCTCTATCTGCCACAAGATCTGAATGAATAAATTACATCAAGCCGTTTTAGTGTTTTCTTTATTTGGAGGGAGTACAGTATGGCTTGATTTGGAGTGACCTGTATTTAAAAGCCTGGGCATTCTTGGCAGAGAATGGTTCTATTATTTCATTATTCACTTCCTCTTCCTCCTCCTTAAATTAAAATACAAAGCAGAAACCTTTATACAATCCAACTTCTCAACTCCTGTCCTTCTTTTCTCAACACAAGACAGCCATCCATCCTGATCTCACTCCATCCCTGGATTTCATGTTTTTCTGGCTTCTTTCTTTTCTACTCAAAGAGTTTAAATACGTGGAGGCAGCGCTGGAGATTTTGAAGCCAAGGTTGAGAAGTAGTTAAACCCTGCAGCTCCATCAATTGTTCTCTATGAATTTTTAGCTCACACCAATAACGTGATTCAGTAGGCACACAGCTACCATGACTCCAAAGTACACATTGTAGTGCTTGGTTAAACACAGCCACATACACACATCAAAAAGCTACCAATGACAAAATAAAACATTTTGTTTGATTCGAATTGAAGTGACACACTCCTCTGGATCATGAAAGCCTGAGGTTGAATTCTAAAGAATTCTAAGGTAGCAAATAGATTTGCCCAGAAGAAAGGGAAGGAAAAGGAGGGAGAAGGTGGTCGCATACACACTTTATGCCCATTCGACATTTCATGAAGAGGGCTCATGGAGGAATTTTGATAGCCAACTTGTACTGTTATTAGGTGCCACATATTAAACACAAATTAACGAATTTGTAGTAATCAACATTCTAGAAAACTTGTTGAAAACAGAGAACTAGATCCTCATGTCACTTGGCTGATTTTGCCATGTATTTGAGGAAGAAAGTAGAATTTTTCTAAATAAGACTTTGATATTTCAAGGGGTGTATCTATGAAAAGGTTTGAGAATTTGAGATTAGCAGATACAAACTATTATGTGTAGGGTGGATAAACAACAAGCTTCTGCTGAGAGCATAGGGAGCTATATTCAATATCCTGTGATAAACCATAACAAAAAATATGAAAAATATTATATATATGCACAATTCAATCTCTTTGCTGTATGTTAGTCACTTAGTAAGACTCTTTGCAACCCCTTGGACTGTCGCCTACCAGGCTCTTCTGTCCATGGAATTCTCCAAGTAAAAATACTGGACTGGGTAGTCATTCCCTTCTCCTGGGGAATCTTCCTAACCTAGGGATCAAACCTGGATCTCCTGTATTGCAGGCAGATTCTTTACCATCTGAGCCACCAGGGAAGCTGTATACTTTGCTGTATAGCAGATATTAAAACAGCACTGTAAATCAACTATACATCAATAAAATAAAAACAAACAAACAAAAAAAGACTTCTTTGGTATTGCCATGAGCAGTTCTATTCTATCTACAACTCTTTGTCCTTTTTTTTTTTTTTTTTAAAATTTCTATTACATTTGAGAATGTGCCAGTCCTCCAAGGAGCAATCCCCAGCCCAATATGCCCTAGGTACTAATCTCTTAAATATTTTTTGAAAAGAAAAACATTTTAGATGAAATATTTGCTTCATGTTTCTTTTTCTACCAAATCATTCATATAGAAATTTCTGGCCCTCTGACCATAGCCAGAAACCACATGAGATTGTTGAACACTTAAAGTGTTGCTGGAATGAATTGAAATGTGCTGAAGAACTACACAACAGATTTTAAAGATAATACTAAAAAAAAAAAAAAAACAAGCATCTTATTAATAATTCTTTATATGAAGATTAATGGAGATTAATATTCAGAAAATTTGTGCTTCATAACAAATTTTCTGAATCCTTTCATGTCTAGCCATGTGTTTATGTGTTGAGTATTTCTTCGTCCTTGTCTCTACTTTTCTCACTATCTAAAAAACTTTTCCAAAGATAGTCTCTGATCTCTTGGCTTCAACGCAATCTACGTTCTAAGGACTTGCAATGTTAAGTCTTTAGGTCATAATTCTTCACAAAATTTGAAACAACTATATCCAGATTCTTATTGAACATATTTTCTTAAAAGATATTCCAAAGATATCATACATATAACTATAATCCTTTGCACACACACATGGGCCCAGTTATGTAAACATAACCAAATTATTTCAGTCTTCTCACTCATAGCAAATGACACTGTGCAGTAATCAATTTCTCAATTCAGACATCTAAAATTCTTCCTCAATTCCTTTCTACAGATCATATAATTACAAGTCTTGATTTTTGTCCCTTCAAAATGTTTTACCAACCTGACTATTCATTTCCATTTCTAATAGAATCAGTTTTGTTTGAACATCCACAGTTTTGCTCTATGACTTTTTCTTCAGCAGACTTCCTGTTTTTACTCTTGTTCCTTTCCAATCCATTTCTTGAAGCCAAAAGGAAGAGTAGTTGGTATAAAATGCAATATTGTGGTGAAAAGCTTTTAACTAGTCTCAAAATAATTACAGACTCCTCAAAACGTCTTATCTGTTTCATTGTAACATGATACCATTCAGCCTTTCCCATCCTGTCTCATACCATATATAGTATTGCACACTCTAATCTAGTTCCTCATAAAAATCATTCATTTTTATAACCTCTTCTAAGAATCTCCAATCTCTTTTCTGCCTTTGGGTTTTAACCCTTTTACTTTATACACTCTGCCATGGGTCTTTGCATGACTGGTTTCTTTGCCATAGATTTCATTTGGATATCACCTACTCGGAGATGTCCCTCTCTGCTGACCACTCAGTCTCAGATAGCAGATAGCTCCCAATACTACAATATTCTTCATTAGCTATCACAAAACTGTTTTCTCTCACAGAATTTTGTGCAAATTTTTCCTTTTATCTTATGTATTGCTCATTGTAAGATTCTTTCTCTGCACAGTATTAGCTCTAATATGGCAAAGGCCATAACTGTCTTTAAGATCACTGTCTTCTGGCCTATGTATAATGTCTGACAGGTGAAAGGTGTTCAATAAAGGTAGAATGAATAAATACGTGGACAACGAGCTTATTTCATTCTATAAATTCAAGTTTTATAATTTTTGACTAAAAATAGCAAGTGTCATCATATTTTTAAAGCTTCTCTTGAATAGTAGGAAACCTAGAGGAGAATGATACATTTGCATTTATCATCAGTATATTCAAAGAAGTAGAGAAAATTTCAGCAGAGAGATAAATATCTAAGTCTAGAACATTGAGTGATTTTTTTTTTTAATTGTGGAAATACACTTTTTTTCAACTATGGAACTATACATTCACTATAATTGGAAAAGATCATTTAATTCTGAGGCCATTATTTGAGAAATGTGGGAGAAAATGTGGGCTTCCCTTTGTAACCTGTCTATACATCACTATAGAAATCTCTCACACTGTATTTTCAGTCATTTATTTACATACTCCTTGCCCAACCATTAGAAACAAAGAAAAACCTTAATGAAACAATGAAAATAAGATGAGAAAATTTTTAATAAATAGAACTGAATCCTTATTATTTGAATATTGTTTAAGATTCAATTTTGAAACTTGAAGAATTTAGCTAGAAAAAATTTTAAAAAATGAGAAAAATGGGTCTTTGGTGGTATACGAAATCAGTAGGTTATAGCTTCCACTCATACCAAAGATAAGAAAGCAATTAATCAAGACTGAGTTATAGAAACAATATAGATGTGTGTTAGACTTGTATAGATGTCAGTTTTCCTTGATGATACTGCCCATTAAGAAGAAGAAATTGGAAATTGGAAATACTGTATTAAAAATTCTGTGAAATAGCTATATTTTTTATAAAGATTTCAACCGGCCAGTTTTATTCAGAAGCTGAACTTTTTTTTTGTAGTTAATTTAAAGGAATCACCAATCTCAATGAGTCATAAAGCATTTGTACAGCTATTGTTAAAATGAGTAAAATGTCTTCAAACTACTGAGCTTGCTGTTTGAGCCTAATTCTAAGCTCTTTTAAAAATGTTCTTTCTTTCCTCTACCTTGAAACTTGAATGGAGGTGGGTGGAGAAAGACATGCCAGGAATTAAGATACTGATTTTGCAAATTCTTTTAAGAATTGTGATTCAGTTCTTCATAAAAATCAGCACAAATGAGGTAATTTCTTTAAAATAAAAGCTATATAGCTGTAATTTGCATTCCATTAATCTGGTATTTTAAAGTTTCCTTTCTCCTTTCTTTCCAAACTGTCATATCACATTATCATGTTAGAAAAATGTTATTTCTTATTAAATATTGCAGAACTTTAGAATCAGAAGAGAAATTACAGCTACTCTTGTCAAACACTGTCCATTTTTCAAATGTGACTCTAGAGGCCAGAGATTTACATGGACTGCAAGGATGTGGCTCACATAATGGTAGTGCCCATTCTAACCAGGGATTATATCTGGAAGAGCTCTCAGGGGTCAGAAAGTTTCATTAATGAATTCAGTGGAAAGATATGAAGCAACAGCACATGTTGGAGCTGCCAGAAAGTACAACCCCATATGCATCAGTTGTCCACTGAGCAAATATTTCACAGGTGTAAGAAACTGGGTATCTGACTTCATGCCCTGAGATCATACCGTATACCAGTGATATATCATATTGACTATTTTAGATCCTTCAATATTTATGTTGAAAGTGAATTGGAAGAAGTTCTACTTTAAACCACTAACAAGTCATTAATTTTGTATATTATTTTATGTCAGTTCATTTGGGCTCAGAGAAAATACAGATCTACATCTTGGACTAAAGTATACAGACATTTTCCTTTGCTTTGGGAACTTATTTTTTTGTAACAGCACTTTTAAAATATATTATATAGTTTATTATTATTTGAAGATATATGATAAATGATAATGGGAATTGAGGTAGTTGCATATGCTACTCAACAGCAGAAAAAAAAATATATATATATATAATTGCTTTTCAAAATATTCCTGAGCAAGCAATTTTTATTGCTTCCCATTAACTGACCTCTGCTTCAGTCTGATAGATTGCTTTATTGTACCACCTACCATATGCTTATCAACCTTAAACCATATTTTGCCGGATTCCAACAACTTCCTTGACTGTTGCCTCAAAGTCTACTTCTCTAGGAGGCTTATCCCATCACCCATTCCTTGTGAAAGCTGCACTGCTTTCTGGTGAGCCTTCTCCTGCCAGCTTCCCCTAAATGACCTTCATCCCCCATCTCATTTATACCATAGCATTTAGCACTCCTGTGTTTTTCTGTTTGTAGAATTCTTGAGGATAGGAAACACATGCCCCATTTCAGGATATTTTCCACATTGTCTAGTCTACTTTTAGGCACTTGATCAAAGTTTAATAGATAAAACTGATCAAATTTTAAAATAAAGAATCCTAAGGCTCAAAAAAATTCTGGCAAGAAACACACAATCTCATTCTTTTGACAGCTTGAAAAGCTGTGAAGACCTGGTAGGCAGTTAGCTGGCTGAAGCTGACACTATTGAGTGGACACTTGGGATTAGACTCCAGTCTCCTGAGTACTAAGACAACACTTATTTCACTATCCTCCACCTTTCTCACAATACTGAGATCATTAAGAATGGAAGAAAGAGTAGCGTGTCTTGAAGAATTGACACACACTCTTGCCTGGATGCAAGATACCAGAGCTAGGCATCCAGAATGTCAGCTCTTAGCTCCTTCAAAACACTACCATCTGAAATAAAGCAACAGGCAGCAAGGAAAGCTGTCAAGTCCCAATTTGCAGTTTCTAGTAAAGATCATAGCAAAAAATAGACTCCAGCTTCAACTTGTCTTTATTTCAACTCCTCAAGGGCTCAGCACTAGCTAACTGCTGGAACTCTGCACAAGCATGTTGACCAGCTTTATGCTTGCTTCTCCTCCTGCCTGGTTACCCAATTAGTTCCTTGTTAACCACACACCTGCAGCGTCTTTCCCCTCAGGCTCTACTCCTCTCTGTGTAACCTTTAACCCCTTCTGTACACACTGTTTAAAATACTATTAAGGTACCCCTATGGATGCCTGAGAGAAAACTTGGTGCCCCCTTGGTTGCCAAAGTAATTAGCTTACAGGGACATCTCATCTAATATAACTGTAAAATCAGGAATAGATCAAACTCCCCTGCCTGTGAAAGCTGCTGGGAATGCAAATGCAACCCATCCAGGTAATCAGGTAACACAGCAAAACATAGAAAAACATAGAACATCAGAAGCAAGATTCCCAGAGGTTCAGTCAAAGGACGTACAGAAAACACACACACACACACACACACACACACACACACACACACACACACACACACACACACACACACTGTTTGTTTGATTTTAAACCTTTCTGAATACCAGAAAGAAAATCTCCTGGAAAGCCAGAAGAAGGAGAATGAGTCAAGGAAAAATATCCTGGTACTATGCTGAAGATTTTTTTCACAGCTGCTCATACTTTAGTGGACACCCAAAATCTGCACGTGTATGAAGAAGGAATGAATGAAATTGTTAACTAAGGAAGTTAAGGGAACCCAGTGTAGGGAGGACAGGCACTTCTAGAAGTGCCAGTCTATCACCAACTCATGTGTCTGTTCACAGGCAGAATTGGCTTACAAATTGGAACCTAGCATTTGCCCTCTTTTTTGAGATCTTCCAAACAATAAAATGCCACTCAGTATTGTTTCCACTTTCAGATTCCACAATCTGAAAATCTTCACCTGCGAGAAATACATGGCTTTCCATCTTCATTAGAGAAGAAAAAGATTCCAACTGTAATAAGCAAAATAACTAGGCCGTCATTAAAAAAAAAAATGCAACCTACAGAAGCCTAAGATAATTTAAGAAGAAACCTGGCTATTTCAAATAAGAAAAACTTGCAAATATGATTTCAGAGTCGTGTGGAATTATAATCAATTAAAAATGGAAGAGAGAAGTACTAGAAAACAAATGCAAAAGTCTCATCAGTTTTCAAAAAGGAGAAAAGGGTAGGTTGTGAAAATTTTAGCTCAAGGGTTTTGCATTGTAACTAGCAAGATTATCTAATTGATTATTCAGTAATTGATTTGTCCGTATCCAAAATATTAAAAAGTGAAAAATAGAAACTGTTTTTTCATCAAAAAAAAAACAAAAAACCTCTTGCTAAAGTAATCTTTTAATTTATTTTTAATCCTCTTGATAGACTTCAGGATCTGGAAGTCTCAATGTGTGTGTCTATGCTCAGTCAGTCGTGTCTGACTCTTTACTACCCCATGGACTGTAACCTGCCAGACTTCTCTGTCCATGGAGTTCTCCAGGCAAGAATACTGGAGTGGATTGCCATTCCTTTCTCCAGAGGATCTTCCTGACCTAGGGATCAAACCTAGGTCTCTTGCATTGTGGAGAGATTCTTTACCATCTGAGCCACCAAAATCACTGTTTCAACGCATTACTAGATTTCATCAAAGTTGTGTAGAGCATTTGAATAAAGTCAGTGCCCATTTGAACCTTGTTTCTTAAAGGATGAATGTCTATCCAGAGATATTTTAGAGCTGTATTGCTTCTTTCAAAATGTAGGTGTCAAATGCCTACTGTGTGCTAGAATTTGAGAAAACAGCAGAGAGAAAGATCCCTACTGGCAAAGACAGGCCCTCCTTTGCCTTCATGGAGAATATATGTTTGACTTATCAAAAAGTGGATGGAGAAATAGAAAATTATTATTAAATCATTAGATTTTACAAAGTCAAGTGAATAATTAAATCATCACATCAGAGACTTCAGGGTAAAAAGATTAGGCTAGAATGTTGCTTCATACCTGAAAACAAACTAGTTAATAAGGTTAAATACAAATCTGAAAATCTATTTAAAACCAGAGTTAGGGATGTCTCTTGACATGTTGAAGTTTTGGAGACTCCAAGATTAGAAGAGGTTAGAATGTGATTTAACTTTTAAAATAATTAACAAATTCTAAATTGTATAAATAAAGGTAAAGTTTAAGTGTCCAAAATAGGGAAATTTAATGACACTAGATAGATCAACTTGGATCTTTTCCTTGTTCTTGGGCCATTACAGTTTTAAAGAAAAATAACATTAGGAATAATTTAGATGAGGTAAATCCTGACAGTAAAACATTTGGAAATTCTGTTGTATAAGAATAAACTGAAACATTTTGGTAAGAAAATAAAAAAGAGTGAAACTTGTTTACCAAAAGAATAATGCAATTGTTTAGACAGAACATTACAAAGATACAAAGTTGGTGCTGGTAAGGAAAAGCCAGATAAAATAAGAAGAAAGTGTTGGTCATTCACTTGTGTCTGACTCTTTGTGAGTCCAGTGGACTGTAGCCCACCAGGATCCTCTGTTCATGGAATTCTCCAGGCAAGAATAGTAGAGTGAGGAGCCATTCCCGTCTCCATGGGATCTTTCTGATCCTAGGAGAGAGCCTAGGTATCCTACATTACAAGGCAGATTATTTACCATCTGAGCCACCAGGGAAGCCCAAGAAGAGACGGCTGATGTGATAGATACTAAAAGTGATCAAGTATACTCTGAATGGCAGCTTTTCAAGAATATTTTAGAAATAACTTTTTAAGTAGGAAAAAAAAAAGGCCTAAGTGATATCTAAAATTCCTTCTGTTTTTAAGATCTAAATCTGTGAGACTATAACAGAAATATTTTTTTCTGCATATTAGGCTTCAGATGAATGGTTCTTCCTGAATTACTATTTTATAACCACAAGTGATGAATAGTTATTAAGTGGGAATGGTTTCTCCAATTTCTCTTGCCTTGATCTATGGATATTATCATGTTAGAGTCCAAATCCAATAATAAGAGAACTTAGCATCTCAATCAAGCCACATTTTACCTTGTTTACTGTGCTCAAAAAATATATTTTTTATTAGCTTATTCCTCCTATTACAAATATTGATGCTGTCTCTGATTTTTTCTAAATACAATTCAGATCATTTCATTCTAGCTACATTTTCAATTCTGGATCTATTAAGCTTTCAGTTTTGCTTTTATTTTTATTTCTTTAAATTATGAAAGTATGCTAACACATTTACAGGACACTTGAAAAATACAGCAAAAAGGTGCATATCATTCCATTATATATTACAATTATTTAAGTGGATAAATCAATTTTATTTGGAATTTCAATACCAAACTCTCAAAATTTAATAAAATGAATAGGCAGAAATGTAGAAGGATATTTGTTGTTCAGTTGCTGAGTCATGTCCAACTCTTTGCAACCCCACGGACTGCAGCATGCCAGGCTTCCCTGTCCTTCACTACCTCCCAGCACTCTGGACATGTGCTCATGTGCTCCGGACATGTGCTCAAACTCATATCCATTGAACTGATAATGCCATCTAACCATCACATCCTCTGCCACCCCCTTCTCCTCTTGCCCTCAATCTTTCCCAGCATCAGGGTTTTTTCCAATGTGTCAGCTCTTCGCATCAGGTGACCAAAGTAATGGAGCTTCAGCTTCAACATCAGTTTCTCCAATGAGTATTCAGGGTTGAGTTCCTTTAGGATTGACTGGTTTGATCTCCTTGCTGTCCGCAGGACTGTCAAGAGTCTTCTCCAGCATCAAAATTTGAAAACATCAGTTCTTTGGTGCTCAGCTTTCTTTATGGTCCAATGCAGGAGACCTGAGTTTGATCCCTTGGTTGGGAAGATTCCCTTAAGGAAGGGTGTGGCAGACCCCTCCAGTATACTTGCCTGGAGATTCCCTATAGACAGAGGAGCCTGGCAAGCCACAATCCACAGGATCACAAAGAGTTGGACATGACTGAGAGACTAAGCACAGGGCAGCACTCACATCCTTACATGACTGCTGGAAAAAACATAGCTTTGAGTTTTTGTCAATGAACCTTTTCAGCAAAGTGATATCTCTACTTTTTAATACACTACCTAAGTTTGTCATATCTTTCCTTCCAAGCAGCAAGCATCTTTTAATTTCATGGCTGCAGTCACCTTCCACAGTGATTTTGGAGCCCCAAAATAGAAAATCTGCCACTGTTTCCTTTTTTTTTTTTTCCATCAATTTGCCATGAAGTGATGGGACCAGATGCCATGAACTTAGTTTTTAGAATGTTAAATTTTAAGCCAGCTTCTTCCTTCTCCCTTTCATCTTTATCAGGAAGGTGGTAGTTTTTTTTTTTGTTGTTGTTTTTTTTTTTTAGTTCCTCTTCACCATCTGGCATTAGTGTAATATCATCTCCATAATTGAGGTTGCTGATATTTTAATCTTGATTCCACCTTGGGATTCATCCAGCCTGGCATTTTGCATTATATATTTTGAATGTAAGTTAAGTGAGCAGGGTGACAATATACATTCTTGATTTACTCCTTTCCCAATTTTGAACCAGCTCTTTGTAACGTGTCCAGTTCTAACTGCTACTTCTTGATCTGCATACAGGTTTTTCAGGAGACAGATAAGGTGGTCTGGTATTCCCATCTCTTGAAGAATTTCCCACAGTTTGTTGTGATCCACACAGTCACAAGTTTTCATGTAATCAATGAAGTAGAAGTAAATATGTTTTCTGGAATTCTCTTGCTTTTTTTATGATGCAAAAGATATTGGGAAATTTGATATCTGGTTCCTCTGCCTTCGCTAAATCCAGCTTGTACATCTGGAACTTTCAGTTCAAGCAATGTTGAAGCCTGGCTTGAAGGCTTTTGAGTATTACCTTTCTAACATCTGAAATGTGTGCAGCTGTGTGGTAGTTTGCACATCTTTGGCGTTGCCCTTTTTCAAGATAGAAATGAAAACTTATCATTTCAAATCCTGTGGCCATTGCTAAATTTTCCAAATTTTCTGGCATATTGAGTGTAACAACTTAACAGCATCATCTTTTAGGATTTGAAATAGTTCAACTGGAATGCCATCACCTCCACCTGTTTTGTCTATAATAATGTTTACTGTCATGCTGGAGAAGACTCCTTGGACTGCAAGTCTTTAGAATTCATTCTAAAGGAGATCAGTCCTGGGTGTTCTTTGGAAAGAATGATGCTAAAGCTGAAACTCCAGTACTTTGGCCACCTCATGCGAAGAGTTGACTCATTGGAAAAGACTTTGATGCTGGGAGGGATTGGGGGCAGGAGGAAAAGGGGACAATAGAGGATGAGATGGCTGGATGGCATCACTGATTCGATGGATGCAAGTATGAGTGAACTCAGGGAGATGGTGATGGACAGGGAGGCCTGGTGTGCTGCAATTCATGGGGTCACAAAGAGTCAGACATGACTGAGCAACTGAATTGAAATGAACTGAAGGCTCATAGACTTCACACTCTAGGATGTCTGGCTTTAGGTGAGTGATGACACCATCATGGCAATCTGGGTCATTAAACTTTTTTGTAGTTCTGTGTGTTCTTGCCACTTCTTAATATCTTCAGCTTATTTTTGATCCTTACTGTTTCTCTCCTTTATAGTGCATATCTTTGCATGAAATTTTCCTGTGGTGTCTTTAATTTTTTTGAAGAGATCTCTAGTTTTTCCCCAATTCCATTGTTTTCTTCTACTTCTTTATACTGTTCACTTAGGAAAGCTTTCTTATGTCTCCTTGCTATTCTTTGGAACTCTGTGTTCAGTTGGGTTTATCTTTCCCTTTCTCTTTTGCCTTTCACTTCACTTCTTTTCTCAGCTATTTGTACTGCCTCTTCAGACAATCTTTTTGCCTTCTTGCATTTCCTTTTCTTTGGGAAGATTTTGGTCATTATCTGTTCAATGTTAGTACCCTCTATCCATAGCTCTTCAGGTGCTCCATCTACATCTATATCTAATCCTGGAATCTATTTGTTACTTTCACTGTATAATTAAAAGGAATATAATTTAGGTCATCTCTGAATGGCCTAGCAGTTTTTCCTCTACTTTCTTCAATTTAAGTCTGAATTTTGCAATAACAAACTCATGATCTGAACTACAGTCTATTCCAAGTCTTCATCTTCAGCTATAAAGACTACAATCAATCTGATTTCCATATTGATAATCTGGTGATGTCTCTGTGTGGAGTTTTCTCTTGTGTAGGTGGAGGAGGATATATGTTATGACCAGAGTATTTTCTTGGCAAAACTCTGTTTGCCTTTAACCTGCTTCATTTTGAAGACTACAGTAGATCTGAAAATCACTACGAACCAAGTCAACATAATTAAGATTTGTACAATGTCGACATAACAGTAGGATACAAAGCCTACTTAAGTTACCATAGACTCTAAACCAGGAGACACCAGATCATATCCAGGGACATAAAACAAGGTGCAAAAATTTCATGATCTGAAAGTACTAAAACCATACAGAGTTTACTTTCTTATCACTGTGGAAATATATTTGTAACACAACAAAAATAAAAAGAGAACTTATCAAAATTTGTTGCCTGAAGCTGAAGCTGATCAATACAATTAAATACAATGTAGACTTGTGAATAAGGTATGAAAACAAATAATGGACACTAGCATAAAATTTTATGAAATTTAAACAAAGTCTGTAATTTAGTTAATAATACTGCATTGCATGTTAATTTCTCTCTTTTTTTTTACAATGCAAGATTTATATATTTATGTATATATATATATATATATATATATATACACACACACACACACTCAGAATTGGATTAGAAATTTCAAGCCTCATTCAAAATAAATTATTTTTAAAATCACTAAGATAAGTGTCCAGACTTTTAGCAATAATACCAGATGCCAGAATAAATAGAACTGTATCAAAGCAAAAGCTTTACAGACAAGCAAAAGTCAAGAGAATTCAATATCGCCAAAGCAGTTTTACAACAAATGCTAACAGAACTTCTGTAGGCAGGAAACACAGGAAAAGGAAAAGACTTACATAAAATAAAGTGAAAACAAGAAAATGATAATAGGATCATCCAAGCTTACAGTTTATTTTAATCTTTAATGTGTATTGTACTCAGAATCATTCCAAACTTGCCGTAGTTTATGATGTGTTAGAGTAGTTCTGGTGATATGATGTTAATTTTCAGGTTTGTTGGGATTCAAATTCCAGAGATTCTCTGGAGTACTTTCTCCACAGACTGACTTTCTGTCTCCTGCAGGAGAATAGCAGAGATTGTCTCTGGCCTGTGTTTAGTAGAGGGAGCCTTCTAGCTTCTCTTTATTCTACCCTCTAGGAGTATTTGTTACCTAACCCTGCATATTTCCAGGCTTTGAGATACAGATATGCTTGTTTTTTTTTTTTTCTTAAATTATTGCCTCAGAAGTGCAACTACTTAGTCAGTTACCAGTAGTCCATCTGTTATTCATTCTCTGACATTTTGTTGACATCAATAGTCTGAAGTCATTTCCTATCTTGTTCTTCTTATATCTTCATTTTATTGCATTGTGTTTTCAGAAGGAAATAGTAGAAATGTTTCCCTATACTGGTAGTTTTAACTAGAAGCTGTATCTTTTTTTTAAGTCTTTCTTTTTTCTTTTTTTTCCCCATTTCAAACACTTGAATTTTAGTTGCTGTTGTTCATTTGACCATATATTGCTTATTAGTTTTTAATTTTTTTTTAATGTTAAAGTCAAGGAATGATGGGCAAATGAATCCAAATTCCAATAGTGTATTTCTCTGTTCAGGGGAAATTATATTTGGTAATAGTGTTTTTTTTTTAATTTTTAATATTTCCTAGATATTACAACTGTACCATTTTCTATAAGAATATCTAATTAAAATGACCCAAATAACTTTTTTATTCCACATGTTCCATTACTGTGTATTTTTAAAATAATTTAAAGAAAATGGTTAACTCAACAAAATTAATTACCTTAGTTTTTATATTAAAAAATTCAGAGTGCATTTTTGAATTAAAGTATTGAGATGAATGGCTATAAACTAAAATATTGCATCATGGAGTGAAATTTTACTGAGAATAAAGTGCTATAAAAAATACAAATCAAAGTGAATGAAATTTAGGAGTCAGGCTATGTGAAAGTCACAGTGCTTCTTTAAAGATATTTGTTAAGAGTTTAAGAACCAGGGTATTGCCTGCAATTGCAAGGGGTTATGAAGTTAAGGCCTGACAGGCTTGACTCAAATGACTTAGACTTTAAACAACTAACCTTCACATTCTAACTTCCAGAATTTGGTGAGAGGGTCTCCCTTGGGGAAATTGTAAGTATCAAGCTCTACTCTTGTTTACATGTTCTTCATAATAATCCCTAGATTTGTCCTTGGTGGGGACTGGAGGCTGTGGAAATCCAGAGGAGGATTATTATTAGCATTGTTATTTAAAAACAGAGTAAACAAATACCAATGAATTCACTGCAGGGAGTATAAGGCCTTGAGCTTTGAGATATGAGGATTCAAATGGGATTTTCAAAATTATATTGCTGGTTTTGTTAACAGAACAGACATGGATTTAAAAAAAAAAAATGATGTAAGGTGCTGAATGGTATTCTCTAAAGCAGCTCTCACCACACCCTCCAAAAGTGAGTATTCTCAATTTACAGGGCACATTTTTGTGACATTTTTATAAGTCCATTTCATCTTGTTTGATTGTATCCATTCTATCCCACTTTATCTCATGACAAGTCACTCAGATTTCCCTAAGCCTAAGTCATTAACCTTTGAGATAAACATTTTTAGAATTTATTAGTGGTACTTAATATATTTAAATTAGCAGTTGAATTTCTGTAACTGAACCCATCTCCTTTTATGTATATGCAACTGTGTCTTATGCAGCCTTAAGTTTTCCTCTCTGGAGTTCTCAGAGATATCTGATAGTTCATTTGTTGTTTAGTTACTAATTCATGTTCAACTATTTTCAGGACACCATCGACTGTAGCCTGACGTGCTCCACTGTCCATGGAATTTCCCAGACAAGAATACTGGAGGAGGTTGCCATCTCCTTCTCTAGGGGCTTTTCCTGACCCAGGAATTGAATCTGCATCTCCTGCATTGGCAAGTGGATTCTTTACTGTTGAGTCACCAGGGAAGCCTAATATTTCATTAAGTAGCTTTAAATATAACATTTGTTGATTTTTTGTTGTTGTTTATAAAACAACAACAAATTCATCCTCATGGTAAAAAAAGAAAAGTGCAGTAAAATGCATGAAAATAAAGTTACCGATAATCTTATGATTTTCAAAAATCCAATTGTTGCAAGAAAAAAAATGGAGCTGGAGATCATGATCACATCCAAGGTCACATCTGAGTCCCTGGGACAGCTGTCAAATGTGGGTTCTTGGCTGACTTCATGCAGGAAAGGATTCAAGAGGGGACCATAGGAAAGTGAAAGAAGATACACACTCTATAGAGAGGGTCTGGGACATCTCAAAAGTTGAGAGTCACAGGTTACAGGGTTGTCAGTTTTCATGCTGCTGTTTAGCTACTAAGTCATGTCTGACTCTTTGTGACCCCACACTGTAGCCTGCCAGACTCCTCTGTCCACAGGATTTCTCAGGGAAGAATATTGGAGTGATTTGCCATTTCCTTCTCTAAAAGAATCTTCCTGACCCAGGGATGGAATCCAGATCTCCAGCATTGACAGGTGGGTTCTTTACCAACTAGCACCACCTGGGAAGCCTGTGTATATCTTAGCTTGACCAAAAAATTTGCTTGGATTTTTCTGTAGGAAGTTATGAACCCAAACAAACTTTGTGGCCAACCCAATATTTACTTTTTCTACAACAATTCAGAGAAAGTTACATACAGTATGTCATTTAAGTTGAAATTCTCCACAGCACCTTTCTATAAACAGGGAACTACAGTGCTTCCTGGTAGCTCAATGTTAAAGAATCCGTCTTCCCATGTAGGAAACACAGAAGATGAGGGTTCATTTCTTAGGTTGGGAAGATCCCCTGGAGAAGGAAATGGAAACCCACTCTAGTATTCTTGCCTGGAAAATCCCATGGTTGGAGAAGGCTGATGAGCTACAGTCTACAGGGTCACAAAGAGTCAGACATGACTTAGTCACTAAGCACAACTATAGCGCAGTAAGTCAAGGAATTTTAATATTGATAAGAATATTATCTAATCAATAGCCCATATTCAAATTTCACCAATAATCTCAATAATGTTCTTTACACTGACCTTATTTCCAGGCTCTAAATCATATTATACCTTGAATTTAGTACCATGATAGGGCTCACTAGGCCTTTTAATCTGAAACTGCTTTGCATCCCTTTTTTTGTGTTTCATCAAATAGTTTAAAAAATACAAACAGCATTGGACTGTCCCTTACTTGAATCTCCTCACAATTAGACTTGGGTTACTAACTTGTCAAGGATACAACAAAGTACTAGACACTACAGAATATTGATTTCCCATTATTAGTCATATTAACTTGGATCATTTGGCTAAAGTGTGTCTTCCATGTTGATTTAAATTTTATTTTTCTTTTTGAAAAAAATACTTTAGTGAGGAGATGGTTTTAGTCTATCTAAATATCCAGTTCCTCATCAAATGTTTGCCTCTGTTGATAATTCATGTCGAAATAATTGTCTATGATGATTACAAAGTGGTGATTTTTCTAATCCCACCATGCTTTCTTCATTTATTAGCACTTTTTGTGCTATAAGATAGAACTTTCCTTTCATTATATTTGTCTATTTATTTGTCTATTTATGTGTTCCTTACAAAGAAAAGGCAGAGGAATCAGATATCAAATTGCCAACATCTGTTGAATCATAGAAAAAGCAAGAGAGTTTCAGAAAAACATCTCCTGCATTTGCGACTGTGCCAAAGTCTTTGTGTGGATCACAAAAAAACTGTAGAAAATTCTTCAAGAAATTGGAATTCTAGACCACCTTACTTGCCTCCTGAGGAACCTGTATTCAGGTCAAGAAATGTCAGTTAGAACCAGACATGGAACAATGGACTGGTTCCAAATTGGGAAAGGCGTCCCTCAAGGCTGTGTATTGTCACTCTGACTATTTAATTTATATGCAGAGTACATCATGCGGAATGCCAGGCTGGATGAAGGACAAACTGGAATCAAGATTGCAGGGAGAAATATCAATAACCTCAGATATGCAGATGACACCACTCTTAGTGAAGAGAAACTAAAGAGCCTCTTGATGAAAGTGAAAGAGGAGAGTGAAAAAGCTGGCTTAACACTAAACATTCAAAAATGAAGATAATGTCATCTGGTCCTACCACTTCATGACAAATAGATGGGGAAATGATGGAAACAGTGAGAGACTTTATTTTCTTGGACTCCAAAATCACTGCAGATTGTGACTGCAGCTATGAAATTAAAAGACTTGCTCCTTGGAATAAAAGCTGTGACAAACTGAGACAGCATATTAAAAAGCAGAGACATTACTTTGCCAGCAAAAGTCCGTCTAGTCAAAGCTATGGTTTTTCCAGTAGTCATGTTTGGTTGTGACAGTTGGACTATAAAGAAAGCTGAGCACCAAATAACTGTTCCTTTCAAACTATGGTATTGTAGAAGACTCTTGAGAGTCCCTTGGACTGCAAGGAGATCAAACCAGTTAATCCTAAAGGAAATCAGTCTTGAATATTCTTTAGAAGGACTAATGCTGAAGCTGAAATACCAATACTTTGGCCACCTGGTGGGAAGAACTGACTCATTGGAAAAAACCCTGATGCTGGGAAAGATTGAAGGCAGGAGGAGAAGGGGACCACAAAGGATGAGATGGTTGGATGGCATCTCTGACTTGATCGAGATGAGTTTGAGTATGCTCTGGGAGTTGGTGATGGACAGGTAAGCCTAGTGTGCTGCAGTCCATGGGGTCTCAAAGAGTCAGATACAATTGAGCAATTGAACTGAACTGAACTCTCAGTAATAAATCATGGATTTTTTTACTTACAAGATGAATATTTTATGGCTTTTTCAGGTAACTTTCTTTCAGATAGAGTTTTCCTGAAGTTCATGGATGAAATTCAGCCAAGTTACTTTCCAGAAAAGCCAGGTTTGGAACTTCTATCACTTGTGTACTGAAATGCTTAGTGGTCGTGGTTTAGTCGCTAAGTTGTATCTGACTCTTGCGACTCCTTGTGTTGTAGCCTGCCAGGCTCCTCTGTTCTTGGGATTGTCCAGGCAAGAATGGGTGAGTGGTTTGCCATTTCCTTCTCCAGGGGATCTTCCCGACCCTGGAATTGAACCTGGATCTCCTATACTGGAGGCAGATTCTTTACCGACTAAACCATAAAGCCATTCTTAAAATGCGTACCTCACTTATTTTCTGGTATTTGAGAGTGATCAATACAATGAGTGAAACATGGAAATCAATGGACATTTTATTTACTAACAAATTGCAAGTAATTATTTTTGTTCATACTTACATTAGTATGCTTACTTTTGTCTTTTTTCTTCTGGACTATTGATATTTTTCTGACTGATTTTTAAAGGATGTGTACTTTGACATAAAATTAAAATATCTTTTCCTGCCAATCATACTTGTCAATATTTACAAAAGGTCCTGCAGCTCAGGAAGTTTCTCTAACCCTCCTTTTAGAAAATTATCAAGAGGATGGCCAGACTCCAATCTACCTGTCTGAAACCCAACTCCTGGTGTCTTATTTGTTGTTTGCAACCTGATTTCTTGTGCAGACAGAGGCCTCTGTTGGCACGTCACCTGACTGCTCATTTGTGCTTTACCCCTGGACAGTGTAACTCCAATTAGCTTCAACTCTGTTCTGTAGCCCGAGGATAAGTCCTGTTTTAAGTCCCTTATTCCCTCAAGGTACAATAGCCTTGGGTTCTGCCTGTCTTGAAGGGAAATTTTGACAAGTAGAAGATACATTTCGAAGAACACACATTGTATTTACATTCCAACCAAACCTGTGGTGCTTCATTTAGATTAGAAGTTCTCAGCATAGAAGTTCTCTGAGAGCTTCTCAGGTGGTCAGCAAGATCAAGATAGTTCTCATAATAAAATTAAGATTCCATCTTTCTCCTTCACTCTCATTCTTTCACAAGTATACAGTGGAATTTCCCAGAGGCTATTTGATTTCTGATATGGCAACAAATTGGAGATAAAACACATATGAGAACCCAGCCATCTTCTGTTCAATCACTAAACAGAACTACAAAGTGTAAAACAATGATACTCTTCTCACTGGAATTGGCTTAAAAAAAAAAAAAAAAGTAGTCATTCTGCATTAAAATATGCTGCTAACATTAGTGGAAAAGGCAATGGCACCCCACTCCAGTACTCTTGCCTGAAAAATCCCATGGATAGAGGAGCCTGGTAGGCTGTAGTCCATGGGGTCGCTAAGAGTTGGACACGACTGAGTGACAACTTCCCTTTCACTTTTCACTTTCATGCACTGGAGAAGGAAATGGCAACCCACTCCAGTGTTCTTGCCTGGAGAATCCCAGGGACGGGGAGCCTGGTGGGCTTCTGTCTATGGAGTTGCACATAGTAGGACACGACTGAAGTGACTTGGCAGTGGCAGCTAATGTTAGGATTTAATTGATTTTTTACATTTATATTTTAATAAACTATTTTTTAAGTTTAATATCTAACATGTTAAATATAAAACCCACATGAGTGAATGAAATTAAAAGTTAGGATTTTAAAATGAAAAACAATTCTGTCACCTTTCTGCTGAAAAGCCATCTATAACTACATTACAGATATAAATTCTTAGTAAAATTGTTAGGACTCTACACTGGGTGAACTGACTTATGCCTGCACAAGTAGCCTCTACTCAACTCACTTTCTCTCTGGAAGTGCTATTTACACTGGTCTTCTTTCAGATCCTCCAAGGAGCCAGTTTCTCTTCAACTAGAGGAGCTTTACAGACGTTCCCTTCGTCAGGAACATCCCCTTAATGTCTTGCACGGCTATCTCATCTCTCTTCCTTGGAGATACCATTTCTGGATTACTGTCCAGTCTTTAATTATGCTTTCTCTCTCTCTCTCTCTTTTTTTTTTTTTCTTTTAACACCTTTTCCAAATAGACCTTGTTAATTTAATAAGCATATATCAGGGAACACAATGACTTGAAGAAAACAAGTTCTTGGGCATGGCTGATACTCCCTGAGTAACTGTACTGCTTTACTGTTCACTGCTCTCTCTGGTTTCCCATTCTTTTCCCAAATCTGAGGAAGATATAATTCATTATCTTATCAGTTTCATCAAAATTTCATGTTAAAATTTTTTTTTTTGTAATGTTATGCTGTGCTTAGTCATTCAGTCATATTCAACTGTTCCAACCCTATGGACTGAAGCCCTGGGAATTCTCCAGGCAAGAATACTGGAGTAGGTTGTCATGCCCTCCTACAAGGGACCTTCCCAACCCAGGGATCCAATCCAGGTCTCCCACATTGCAGGCAGATTCTTTACCATCTGAGCCACCAGGGAAACCCAAGAAATACTGGAGTTTTTGTAATGTTAGCTATGGTTAATGAGAAAGTTCTAAAATTCCCCCACAGCTGATGCCCTCTATATAGTCTTTCTAAGTATATTTATTTATTTACACTGAATTACAAGTACCTAGAGACAGGAACAAAAAATACATACTTACATATATATATATATATATATATATATATATGCCAAACACACACATGCCCACACAGAGTCATCATACACACAAATACTTAGAAATACAAGTTATCCTACCTAAGATCATGTCATCTGGTCCCATCACTTCATGGCAAATACATAGGGAAACAATGGAAATAGTGACAAACTTCATTTTCTTGGGCTCTAAAATCACTGCAGATGGTGACTGCAGCCATGAAATTAAAAGATGCGTACTCCTTGGGGAAAAAAAAAAAAAAAAAAACTATGACCAACCTAGACAGCATATTAAAAAGCAGAAACATTACTTTGCCAACAAAAGTCCATCTAGTCAAAACTACGGTTTTTCCAGTTGTCACATATGGATGTGACAGTTGGACCATAAAGAAGGCTGAGTGCCAAATAATTGATCTTTTTGAACTATGGTGTTGAAGAAGACTCTTGAGAGTCCCTTAGACAGCAAGGAGATCAAATGAGTCAATCCTAAAGAAAATGAATTCTGAATATTCATTGGAAGGACTAATGATGAAGATGAAGCTTCAATATTTTGGAGCTTCACCTGATGTGAAGAGTCAACTCATTAGAAAAGAGCTGATGCTGGGAAAGATTGAAGACAGGAGAAGGGGATGACAAAGAATGAGATGGTTGGATGGCTTTACTAACTCGATGGACATGAGTTTGAGCAAACTCCAAGAGATGGTGAAGAACAGGGAAGCCCGGCGTGCTACAGTCCATGGGATTGCAAAGAGTCAGACACTACCAAAGAACAATAACGACAAGTGATGATTTGCAATCATTTATGTATAAAAATCTAAATACTGACAATATGCCATTTGTGTTTAGACCTGTTTCCATTATGACCATTATGAAGCATTTGTTAATTGACAAGTGAAGTCAATGAAAATTTATAATGGATAAGCCTGGGATACTATGATTAAGAAAGGGTAATCAGATGTGCCAAAATTCTTGCTGGATTTTTCACTTCTGAAATAAATAGGTAGTTTAAATGGACCTATAAAAGAAGACATGGCTTAGAAGATTGAAAGGAGGGAGTAAAGCCACTGGAGGACACATTTTATTGAAGCCAAGATTAAAGATGCAGAGAATTCTCTGATTTGTTTGTAGATATCTCAGGGTACTTGGAATTGACTAGGATTTCTACACTTAGAAATAATATGGAAGTATCAGACAAGTAGATCAACTGCCACCACAGAGAGTTACAGATCCACTTTGAAGAAGAAAATGTCAATTTTCAACCCTCTTTCTTTCTGTTACACTCCTCAGTTTTTCATTCAAGAAGGCATATGCAGACAGAAAGTTCAGTGCTTTTATAGTATCTGAAGTCATTTTAATCATGGAAGAAGATTTGCCAAACCCATTTCTATTAAGGTGTACATAACTTTGGTACACATCAACTTCTAGAAAAAAATTTGTTTTGAAAAGCAGACTTGATGAATACCTGAGGGGTGTATGATTGCTATAAAAGACGATGGTGATAGCAAATAAAACTCTAGTGACAAGTTCTTCCTAACTCTCTCAAATGACATATACAGGTACTATTCTTCATCCTTTGCTTTCTACAGTACAGAACTTTAACCAAGTGGCAGGCAAACACACTACTTGTGAACTGAGCATAATGATATGTTTGTCCAAACTGCTTTCTGTATGTTATAGGTCCTATGTGGTAGTAGGAAAAGGTTTTTGAGTCCAGCAGAAGTGAGAGTGAGTCCTGCTTCACTCCCTTCCCACCTTGAGCTCCTTACATTCTCACTGATACTGTTTCCTTATCTGGAAATGAGAATAATAGATACTTGTGAAAATTAGAGATGACAAAAATGCACATAGTGGGCACTTGTATGTTAGCTAGTTTGAGGGATATTATAGTTGTACAATAGATATCACAATTACATAAATATGACTGATCAATAATTATAGATCTTTATATACAGCATCTGATTCTGCCTCTGTACATAACATATTAGATATATTATGCATAGCATATATACTGCCCTCATTTCCTTTTCTGTATTTGTTCATCTAAGCTGTCTATGCAGTTACAACATTTCCCAATCAGAAGGGACAGTGGCCACAGACACTGGGAAGGTCATCTTTGTGCCTACCAGCTGCTATCAGCTCTATGTTTAATTAAATTCAAGGTCCATATTAAATAAAACTTCCTCCTTGATATTGTCATCAATACCATCCGTTGGTTATAACACTGGATTCCCACAACACCTTTTCACATGTCTATTTTATTTTGATAATTGAACCCTTTTTAATTAACCTGTTTCCCATGTTACAATTTTCATTTGCCATCCCCCAAGTAAACTCTAATCATTTTGAAAACAGGGAGTATGTCATACTTCTTTCATAACTCATAATGTCAAGGGAAATACCTGCATATGAAAGATACTTCAAAATATTTGTTGAATTTTATTGAAATGAATCTGCTAGGAATGAGAATGACACTGACATTACTCTCCAATCACAAACTGGCCCTCTTTTCACTCCTACCTCTGCTGGCTCTGTACCTAGTCAGTGACCCACGTGCATTGGCCATTGGTTTTGTGATTGTGCCATCATGCCAGAATAGAAAGAACTTGTTTTTTCTCATGTTCAGTACAATTGGCTCTCCTATTCTGAAGTGGAATAAGTTTCCTGGTATGATTGCTTTTGAAGAGGAAAATTTCTATGAGAAAAAGCTGGAAAGAGTTCACTCCTGCTCTAACTGCATTTTTTAATCATCACTGTTTGCCCCTCCAGTGCGTCTGCCCATTTCCAAAGCCAGGCTTGTGATTTTGATGCACCATCATGGCTAAATACAGTATATCATTTCAGCAGGCTCTTCACATTGTGTTATTGTTAATGATGCTTTTTATTTACCAGAACCATAGGCAATATGATATTACTCTCATTCAGTGAGCCCAGCAGGAGACTTTTTAAAAGTGTAATGCATTTGCTCTAATGTCTCTGATCAGGTGGATCCAGGCTGGAAGAACTCCAAGTCGGATAATTACATTTTCGCTACCTATAATTTCCACCACCTTTTTGAGAGCTTGTCGCATTCTTCTCTTTTCACACTTCAAACGCATGTGGTGTTTGCTGAACACTATTTTAAAAAGAAAATAAAATCAGCCAGTTTTAACATCCAGGAGGTAAGGAAAATTTATGGAGAGGTTAATGGAGAGGTCAGAATAGATGCTTGAAGGGACATCCTTGATCTTTGTCTTTATTTTTCTTCATTTCTTCAAAATCCATATCCTTTTTCACCCTTTTGTCATGACCTCATATTCTCTCACTTTTAGACAAACAACATTCTCATGCTATTATGGCTTTCCCAATAATAAGAGGAAGTGATCTAGTAGGATTATCCTTACTGAAGCACACACATTATTCTTCATAACTTGTTCAGAGGAATTTAAACTTTATACATGAAAACTACTGGAAGGAGCAAGGTGTCACACAAAGGGACTGATTTCCAAAGGCTGGAAATGAGAGACTGTGTCCTGTGAAAAAAGAGATCCTCCCTGTGGGGAGTGCAGTGCATGCACCTAAATTCCCTCTCATGCTTACACGCTGGAACTCCACTGATTTTCAAGGTAAAAGGAAATACTAGATTCTACATTTCATTGTCTCTAATAGGTTACAGTAGCATACAAGGCTCTTTGCACAGAGGTATGACAGGGTCAGGAAGAACGTTTTTGATGTGTCTAATAGAAGAGTTCTTAGAGGCAACCATTTTTTTAAAGAGTAAAATCACCTCAAGACAAATGATGAAGGTGAATGACTAAACTGAGTAATAATATCTGAGTACAAAAAGGTACTACCTTGAGATTCATAAAGTAAGACTAATTTTCAATCCTGCCTGATAGAATTAGAAAAGACGCCATGGCAGGGTATCAATCCTTGTGTCATAATTACATGAAGGGACAGCTTTTAAAGGTAAACTCTTCCTTGAGTGAGTAATGCGCATTTCAATATTGTGTCATATTTTTGTTTTTAATGGATATACATGATGTGCTGTTACTCCTTTCATATGTCTCCCTTCCCTTTGGAGGACTTGGGTGCCCACAGCATCCCTATAATCCATGTCAGCCTATCCAGATGCCTCCCCCTCAGAGTCACATGCAGTTCGCCATCTAGGCAATTGCTCAGCTGACAATGAGAGCAGACCAGTGTAATGAAGGAGCCCAGCATCTATTTATGGAACATCAATTTAATCTGTAATATTATAGCTGTCAATGTTATGTGGTGTAGCCTTTATTTTATATGTTTTCCCTTTTCTCCTTTTTGCTATGCCTTGATTTTGTTAATTCTATGCAGGTTTATGAGGGAGTTTGCTGTAGATTGAATTTGGTCACCTATCTTTGCCTTCCTGATATCACAGTTTAACATTTGGGCTTATATGCAAAGTTGCCATTTTTTTTTGTTTGTTTTTTGATTACCTGGTTTAACAGTCATTGCTTGTGAGTTTCACGGATTTCTTGTTGCACTGGCAGTAAATTTGACTCATATTCTCAGTCTAGCATCTTGTGCTTGTAATACTGGTGTGGGTTACTGTGACCTTTGAACACCATCATCCCATGACTTCTGGTATTTCCTAGTTGGTTTCAGTACCACAAAAAAACGGCCCATTAATGACATATCTGAAATCTTTGCCTTGAAATGTCTTCCCATTCTACGACTCTCTTTGACAGTCAGAATTCTTCTGAATTTATTTCTACTGCTTTTTCTAATGTCACCATTTGAGTAAATGTCACCATTTTTTTAAAGCATGATTCACCAACCTTCCAACTTTGGTCATCACGTTTTCCTTCAGAAGTTGTATCCATACTTATAGAGTTAGTCCTACTAGACTAACTGTGACTAAATAGTCCTAGTACCACCACTAGTTCTACTATTCTACTAGTTTACTATCCTCTAGAGAAAGGGCTGAGGAAGTTTTTAAATAAGACCCCAGATAGTAAATGTATTATATTTTGTGGGCTGTATCAGGTCTTTTTCGGTCAATCTTTTGCTTATTATTATTTACATTTTTTTGTTGTTGTTGATTTATTATTACAACTCTTTGAAATGTTAAAAAAATGTGGTATAGGCCATTCAAAAAAATTGTGCTGATTCTTGTACTGAATACCAAAGGAAGGAAAAATAATGGGTTCTTATTCTGTATATAGGTCAAGAAGACTGAGGAGAGATGATGAATCATTGCCATTAAAAATTAAAGAGATAAAATGGTGACTTTAGAATAAGTAATTTTACTAGGAAAATTACTTTTTTAGTAAATGCAGTTACTTTCTAACTTTTTTGTTTTGTGTGACTTTTCTTTTTATCTTCTGCTTCAAACAGAGTTAATATACCCTTGGCCTTCTACAAAGAATTTAAATAGTCCCAAGTGCCTGTTATTTTCTTTCATATCAAGTAGAATGTGTTTGTAGTTTCTCCTTAGAGAATAAACCCATCTTGAGTTGACTTGTATTTAGACTGGACTTCATGAATAGGCTGTGTTGAATAAGGCACTTTACAAGCCATGAGATAAGACGACCTTTCAAAATGCTTTTCACACTCTTGGTGTTCCCACTCTTCTCAAGTTACTATTTTAGATCTTGAAGGGTTTTGTTTTCTCTTTGCAAATTCATATTTAATGGAAGATATTAACACCATAACCTGTATTACCTGTCACTTGGCTTAGTCATATTGGCAGACAGATCTTTTGGAGAAGTCTTTGCAGAAGAGAAAATGTAATAAAGTGAAAGAAAAGAGGGATGCAGGACTGTCCTGAGAAGAAGATGGGGAAATGACCAGCAAACAATATATGACCAAGCATTTGCTCCTCTGAAATTTCTTCAAGAATCTCCATTTCTTAGTAAGGATTATTGGTTACAAACTATCATAAATTTACTGCTATCCAGAACAGTGAAGCCCAGGAAGGACCACAACATTCCAGAGACACTTTTGTGTCTTTGTAGCTATTGAAAGAGCCAAAGACAGTCTACCACCAATCTGCTACCTGGGAAATCTCTGCTGTTCTCCACCAAATTCAGGAAAAAGAATAACCTGGTAAAGAAAGATTTTCCTTCTTAACTTATTGAATAAATAAGCCAGAAAACACACCCAGACATACCCAAGCAGAGGGAGAAATTTTCTTGGCTTGTGAAACATCTCCAAAGAATAAAAATATGAATTTATATTACTAAACTTCAAAGGGCATGGATGTGGTAAAATAATGGAGGCATGTGACTGAAAAGGGATTCTGATTTTTACAATATGGGGTAGGCAATTTGAAGAGCTCATTTGAAATTTCTAAGACTATATATTCAGTGTCTATTTCAATAATTTGAGTTATTTGTTACCATTTTAAAAATTCAACTAGTGTTTCAGGCTGTCTTTCGGTTTTCTGTGCTTCTTTTGGTACCTAGCATAGGACTTGTCCATTGCATAGATTCAAGGTGATATGTTGAAAAATTGATTAAATTTTATTCCAAAGCTATGCTTGGACTTCATAAATCTCTTCCATCTCAAATTTGTTGTTCTGAATACATGAAAAATAAAAAAGGCGATGTACCCTACTTTGCCCTGCCTCAGTCATTCATTGTCCTTGCATCAAGTACAGAGATTTATTTTGTTTAATCAGCCCCAATCAAACAATCTCTCTTACCAATTAACCTTTCAGGTTATTTCCCTCTTATTTCTGAAAATTTGTCTTCAGCTGTCTTATTCCAAGGTGTTCAGAAAGAGCCGAAGTGATACAGTGGGGTAGTGTAGCAAACAGATGGAAAAGGGAAAAAGGTGGTAATTAGTAGAAATATGAAGAATACCATATATCCTCCAACTCTGACACTGTAAACACACACACACATAATCTTCCTTATAGTTATCTGTCCTGAAATTCTAACCAATAGACAGATAATCATGCATTTAGAACGCTCACATCTCAGGTCCTAATCAGGTGAATACCTAGAAAATACATTGTCAAGCAGGTTGAAGCTAAAGGGAGAAATACTGCAGACATTTCACAAGTTATAAGAAAGAGGAATGGAGTGGGGACTTGGCAATATGATAAAGTATTCCTTTTGTTGATATTCCCTCATTAAATGTATCTTATGACAACATGTTTTAAAATATTAGGCATTTGCAATGTTTTCTGGTATCCATTAGCACAAATGGCATTAAAATGAAGTTGCTCAGTTGTGTTCCAAGTCTGCGACCCTATGGACTGTAGCCTGCTAGGCTCCTCTGTCCATGAGATTTTCCCAGCCAGAATACTAGAGTGGGTTGCCATGCCCTGCTCCAGGGATTCTTCCTGACACAGGGATCAAACCTGCACCTTCAGTGACTCTGCATTGCAGGCCGATTCTTTACCCCTGAGCCACCAAGGAAGTCCTCAAAATGTTACATATTAAAATGTGTGTGTGTGTGTGTGTGTGTGTGTGTATTTTAATTAGTGAAAAAAGGCAATGTGAAAGGAACAGAAACAGCCTTCCTGGTTTCATAACTATTTTGAAGAAACAGTACAATATGCTTTTTTAAAAAGACCCAATAAAATGGCATTTCTCTATGTTTGTATGACGTGAGGTCACTTTGCTCCATAACTTAAAGCTAAAAATTTTAGATTTAAATTTTTAAAGCTTTCAAATTTCTGTCTGCATTGACAATCTCACCACTCTGAGATATTCCAACTTAGTTTATCTTTGTTTCATGGTTAGACGTTTTTGTTGGGAATTCTAAACCTTTGGGAACATAATAAAGATGGAAAATCTAGGGAGCATTCTCTTTCATGATAGCAAAACTCCAAGATGATGCTCATCAAATAATTGTGAGCCTTGAAAAACATTCAAAAGTCACAGTTTTCAATGATATGTAGAATAATTCAATCTAACATCAGCATCACATCTGTGGTAGATAATTTTCAGCAGTAAAATGCCATCGTCTCTCTTTAACTTGGGGGTGTTGGAGGTTTTTGTCTCCATTTCACCAGACAGAGTACAAAACATTGTGACATGCTTAATATTTCTTCTGCCAAGATGTCCACTCCGATTCCTCACCCTTTACAGAGTTGTTGATTTCATCCTGCATTTAGCTGCCAAAAAAGCGATTGCGTGTGCAGCACCAGTAACAAAGTGAAAATGAATTATGCATCAGAAGAAACTGCATTTGAGTAAAAAAACTTAGACTTCAGCATCTTCAAATTACAATATGATTTAAGAAGGAATACATTTAAGGAGATAGCAATGGACTGAGGTGAAGGGGTCAGCATTGGCCCGGTTTAATATAATTTAGTTTTCAATTATTTATTTTTTAAAGAGCTACTAAGCACACTGAATCTCTTTAATGGCAATGTCAAAAGTATGGAGACTGGAGAAAAGCCATGAATAATAGTGACAGATTGTTATGCATGGTAATGTTATAGGGCTTCTGCAAAGGGAAGCATTCACTGGAGCAGGGAGAACCGACAGGGAGCAGCCTGCTGTGAAAGCAGGGTTGTGGCTCCTTTCCCAGGGCTGTGAGGACAACTGAACTCCACTTCCCCTGACATCTAACAGGCTTTGTCAAAGAGGCCATTAAACCAGTATGTCTATATGAATCCTGTACTCCTCTTTTGACAGGTGGAACATATAATTGCTTGTTTAAATTGTTCACCTTTAATTTTATTGACAGTAAAAAAGATTCAGTAAATCTTTCCTTACACATTTTAAGAAACCATGCAGTGACTAGAACAGTAAAAAGTGCCTTGAAAACATGGGGCAACAATTTGCACATCCTTCAGGAAGCTAGTCATCAAGGGAAGAGATTAGAACCAATAGTTCAAAATATAGACTATATAAATGTTGAAGAATCAGGTGCAAATGAAAATCATTTATTAATATACAGGAAGAAGGAAAGGATCGTAGTAAAGCAGAAGAAGTTGGTCTCAAATTAGGGATTCCCATGTTTACTAATCAATTTGCCAAGAGTTCTTCTCCCCTCAGCCCATTATTCACATTTACTCTTTTGCAAAAACATCACTGACTGAGAAGAAACCCTCACCACTGTGGTGTTTCTCACCTATGGGACAGCACTTCAGTTCTCCAATAACCACTCTCACTTGGGTAGAGCAAATCTCTGGCTCTGCTGAGTAGTCACTCTGCCACACCTACAGAGTCCTTTGGACACTAGAGGTATTAGGATTTTCATTCTCTCCCATTTCCATACTGTTTCTTACTCCTCCTTCTCTGTTTCAGAACAACTTGCCACACCAGCCTAGTCTTTCCTGGCTCAGTGCCAAGTAACAAAGGCAGTGTCATATGGAAAAAAAAGAAAACAGAATTGGAAGGCAGGAAACCAGATTTCTAGTCTTGGCTCCTATATATTTATTTAGACAACTTTAAGACTTTGTTTCTTCAACTTTTAACTGAACAGATTGGTTAAATCAGTGGTTTAAAAGCATATACATACACACTATACTCATACACACACATGCACACAGACATACACATATATAGGTGTACATATATATCCTTTTAGTAACAAAAATATTCATCTTTTCAAAGTGTTTTTTTTTTTTTTTTCCCAAAATCCCCAAGTATTGTGATAGGAGTAGAGGCAAGAATGAGGAGGAGTGGTGCTCAACATCCTTCCCATTCCTAACTAACTGTACTTCCTGAGAGTTCTATAGGACAGAACTATAGTCTCCTGGGACTTCCCTGAGTTTCAAAGAGCAGGCATGAACAGTCACAAATTAGGGAACTCTCTGTCCTAATATCTATAGGCTGGCACAATTTCTTGCAAGCTATCAGCTTCTTGGGTTTCCTGCATACTATAAAACATTTTACTCCTAACCATTATTATCTTAAGCTCCATTCTACTACCATCCATACTTGTTCTTTAAGCAAAACATGGTGAGGAAAAAAAGCTAAAAGTAAAGAAATATTAAAGAAGAATGTTTATCCAGAATGAAAAGTTTTCCTTTACCTTTCCAGTTCTCGATGATCTAATCATTAAACTAACATAAGATAGATTCACAGGAAAAACAAATTAATGTTGCCTGTATGAGGGCTCTATTAGAATACGAAGCCCACATGCGGTCAAATAATCCAGGCTTCTGTGCCTTTTTGAGTTAAGGAGTTGAAGTTAAACATTTTGAAGGGGAAGAAAGACAATTTACATGAAAATGTGAAGAGCAAAGAGTAAGCAGTTGTTTACCATACCATCCAGGGACAAAGGGACACAGAATTTGTTGTGAAAAAACAGGCATTGTTAGTTTCTACCAGTAGACCAAAGCTAGTTCTAGATAGCTATCCCTACTGACAGTTCTCTTTCTGTTCTCTTTTATAAATTGTTTTCAGGCAGTTAAAGGAAAGGTAAAAGCCCTTCCTGAATCTTTTGTTTCTTAAAAATAATCAGCCTAAAAAAATCCTGATGCCAGTGAGAAATATTTGGAGGTGGTAAAGTTTCCCCCCTTTATAAGAGGAAGGAGAAGTGGGTAAAGGGTGCATCCATTTACCGCTTCACTATGGATCAAGTGCCAGGTGCAAGTGACAGGCCACTGAAAGTATTTATTTCAATTTCTTTTTCACAATTATGCATGAAGAAGGCAATGCTTTTATGTTTTTCATATATTCTGTTTTGGGGGAAGATTGCCAAATATGTGGTACTTAAGCCAAGTCCCCCCAAAACTGAGTTCCTGTATTTTATGCTTAACCTCTATATCTAAAACTTTTTATTCTCCTTCTTATAATGTAAGCATTGCCCTCAAAATTTAGAAGTATCAAAGAAAAGGGGAGATTGAAAACAAGAAGGACCCTCTGGGGGCATCCTGGGAACAAAATCCCCTCCATATACCCCATTTCTTGCCTGTAGAAAAAAGCTGTAGTCTCCTGGGTCTTCCCCGAGTTTCAAAGAGCAGGCACAACAGTTACAAGTTTGGGAGGTGAACAAATGCAGAGAAAGGAAAAGCAATGACAATAGTTCAGTGATAAAAGAAAGTTCTAGTTCCTTCTCAAGAGATGTACATAACAATCTCAGGAATATCTTTGAGTTCTTCAGAAATTAAACCTCCTGCCTTCTACCACCCAGGTGCAGGACACTGAGTCTAAAAGCATAGAATCTAGAATGGCTGGAACTGGAAGGCTGATGAAGGAGATTCCTGAAATACCATCCTGTTATTTCAACACCCATCCTGCAGCCATCATGTTGTAGCCACACGTTCTGGGAAACAAACTCACTTAGAAGGACAATACAGATAGTGGAGTTCAGTTTATTACACTGGTGGGCCCAACACAGAGTCTCCTGTTAGCCAAGGCTGACCAGTTTTTCTGAAAACCTTATATACCCTAATTGTACATGACCAACTAAGATCATGGCATCTGGTCTCATCACTTCATGGCAAATAGATGGGGAAACAATGGTGGATTTATTTTTTCTGGGCTCCAAAATCACTGCAGATGGTAATTGCAGCCATGTAATTAAAAGACACTTAAACCTTTGAAGGAAAGTTATGACTATCCAGACAGCATATTAAAAACCAGAGACATTACTTTGCCAACAAAGGTCTGTCTAGTCCCAGGGACGGCAGAGCCTGGTGGGCTGCCGTCTATGGGGTCACACAGAGTCAGACAGGACTGAAGCAACTTAGCAGCAGCAGCAGCAGCAGTCAAGGCTATGCTTTTTATAGTGGTCATGTATGGATGTGAGAGTTGGACTATAAAGGAAGCTGAGTGCCGAAGAATTGATGCTTTTGAACTGTAGTGTTGGAGAAGACCCTTGAGAGTCCCTTGGACTGCAAGGAGATCCAACCAGCCCAAAGGAGATCAGTCTTGTGTGTTCATTGGAGGGACTGATACTAAAGCTGAAATTCCAATACTTTGGCCACCTGATGCGAAGAGCTGACTCATTTGAAAAGACCCTGATGTTGGGAAAGATTGAGAGCAGGAGGAGAAGGGGACGGCAGAGAATGAGATGGCTGGATGGCATCACTGACTCAATGGACATGGGTTTGGGTAGACTCCAGGAGTTGGTGATGGACATGGAGGCCTGACATGCTGTGGTTCATGGGGTTGCAAAGAGTAAGACACGACTGAGTGACTGAACTGAACCGACACCCTCCTCCCCAAATTCCCTGAAACTAGTCTGAACAAATTAAAAGAAATATACAATCAAAATTAAGTTTTGATTAATATGCCTTAAGCCTAGGTAGTTAACAGTGGACAATTATCAATAGGCCTGTGGTAATACCACAATAAGCATAATAGAATGCATGATTCTATTTGTTTACACAGAATAATTAAAGTATTCTTTTAGGGGTCTGGAGAATCTAGGTACGAGCCCTGGGGCTCTTCCTTCCAGTCTCCACAGATATTGGACATATAGCTCAAAGTCCACAGTGCAGCCCAAGATGGAGTCCTGCTTTCAAAATGGAGCCTGTTCTGTCTGTTTCCTCCTTCAGCCACACCCAAATACTGCCTTTAAAAACACTTTCCTAAAAACCATGGGGAGGTTGATTCTTTTGAGTAATATGCTCCCCCTCCCCATACTCCTTGTGGTAAGTTGCTTCAGTCATGTCTGATTCTTTGTGACCCGATGGATCACCAGGCTCCTCTGTCCATGGAATTCCCCATACTGCTTGGTGCCCTGCCAATAAAGGCTCTACTTTCCTTTATCACAGCCCAATAACAGTACTTGGCTTTGTTGCATGGTGGACAAGTGGACCCAAAGTTTGGTTCTGTAACAATGCTGAAAAAACATCTCTACTTAATTGTGAAAATATGTGACAGTAGCAAAAATGGAGCTGAAAGCAAAACTAAGTTCTTCATCTCTAAGAAAGATAGGGCTCTACTGACTTCTTAAAAACATTTTATTTTGTATTAGGGTATAGCCAATTATGTGGAGTATATCATGAGAAATACTGTGCTGGAAGAAGCACAAGCTGGAATCAAGATTGTTGGGAGAAATATCAATAACCTCAGATATGCATATGACACCGCCCTTATGACAGAAAGTGAAGAGGAACTCAAAAGCCTCTTGATGAAAGTGAAAGTGGAGAGTGAAAAAGTTGGCTTAAAGCTCAACATTCAAAAAATAAGATCATGGCATCTGGTCCCATCACTTCATGGGAAATAGATGCGAAAAGAGTGGAAACAGTGGCAGACTTTAATTTTTTGGGCCCTCAAATCACTGTAGATGGTGATTGCAGCCATGAAATTAAAAGATGCTTACTCCTTGGAAGGAAAGTTACGACCAACCTAGATAGCATATTCAAAAGCAGAAATATTACCTTGCCGACAAAGGTCCACCTAGTCAAGGTTACGGTTTTTCCAGTCGTCATGTATGGATGTGAGAGTTGGACTGTGAAGAAAGCTGAGCACTGAGGAATTGATGCTTTTCAACTGTGGTGTTGGAGAAGACTCTTGAGAGTCCCTTGGCCTGCAAGGAGATCCAACCAGTCCATTCTGAAGGAGATCAGCTCTGGGTGTTCTTTGGAAGGAATGATGCTAAAGCTGAAACTCCAGTACTTTGGCCACCTCACACGAAGAGCTGATTCATTGGAAAAGACTCTGATGCTGGGAGGGATTGGGGGCAGGAGGAGAAGGGGATGACAGAGGATGAGATGGCTGGATGGCATCACCAACTCAATGACATGAGATTGAGTGAACTCCAGGAGATGGTGATGGGCAGGGAGGCCTTGTGTGCTGAAATTCATGGGGTCGCAAAGAGTCGGACACGACTGAGCAACTGAACTGAACTGAACTGAACTGAATTTAAAAAAGGAATCATTCTTACTAAGCAAAAGAAATATATATGTTTATAAGTATGTGGAGTACATCTTGAGAAACGCTGGTCTGGAGGAAGCACAAGCTGGAATCAAGATTGCTGGGAGAAATACCAATAACCTCAGATAAGCAGGTGACACCACCCTTATGGCAGAAAGTGAAAAAGAACTAAAGAGCCTCTTGAAAGTGAAAGAGGAGAGTGAAATGGTTGGCTTAAAGGTCAACATTCAGAAAACTAAGATTATTCCATCCAGTCCCATCACTTTCTGGCAAATAGATGAGCAAACAGTGGAAACAGAGGCTGACCCTATTTTTCTGGGCTCCAAAATCACTGCAGATGGTGACTGCAGCCATGAAATTAAACGACACTTACACTTTGGAAATAAAGTTATGACTATCCTAGACAGCATGTTAAAAGCAGAGACAATACTTTGCCAACAAAGGCCTGTCTAGTCAAGGCTACGGTTTTTCCAGTGGTCATGTATGGATGTGAGAGCTGGACTGCGAAGAAAGCTGAGTGACGAAGAATTGATGCTTTAGAACTGTGGTGTTGGAGAAGACTCTTGAGAGTCCCTTGGACTGCAAGATCCAACCAGTACATTCTAAAGGAGAATAGTCCTGGGTGTTCATTGGAAGTACTGATGCTGAAGCTGAAACGCAAGTACTTTGGCCACCTGATGCGAAGAACTGACTCATTTGAAAAGACCCTGATGTTGGGAAAGATTGAGAGCAGGAGGAGAAGGGGATGGCAAAGGATGAGATGGTTGGATGGCATCACCAACTCAATGCACATGGGTTTGGGTAGACTCCGGGAGTTGGTGATGGACAAGGAGGCCTGGCATGCTGCGGTTCATGGAATCACAAAGAGTCAGACACGACTGAGTGACTGAACTGAACTGAACTGAACTGATACATGTGAGGAAATGAGAGAAAATGCACCTTCATCTTAATCAGTTAATTATTTCTCAGGATACAATGTAACCTGTCAAAGGTAACTTCAGTTGAGTTAAGGGGGACTTTGGGATCTTCTCTGAATTAATGTTGCCCAAATCATATTCTCCAAGATTCTCTTGAATGACACACTTTTTTTTTACCTCTCAAACAGAGCAAATTATTCTACACAATCTGGAGAGTCATTGGGGGAGAGATGCAGCTACTCTTACCCAATGATCACTATCTAGTATTATAACCAGAAGAATGTAATGATCAGATATCACATTGCCAATCTGATTTTTCTGTTCTCTCTTAATATTTCACCCCTCTCCCCTCTCCTTGGACGAAGACCAAGGAAAAGGTTATTAAATATTTGAAATAATTCTTGTTTTTTATTTTATTTTTATATAAAAAATTTCCAGAAAGTTTTTCTGCATTTTATAGTATGGGTAGAGATGCCCCTTCCCAAGTCAGTTTGACATAAGCATCTGCTTGTTAGAGAGAACTTTGTCATTTGAGAGAATCACAGTTTAAAAAAAAAATAAATAAAATATGGAAAACAAATAAAAATAGAAAGTCACAGTGACAGAAAAACATGTTTCTTGTTACTATTAAAAAATTCCTCAATGTGACCACATAATTCATGAGGAGGTTGTGGCATCATCTTCAAAATAGGTAGCCTGTCTTGAAGCATAAATCTGGCCTCCAAACTTGCAGATCACCGCAAAACCAACCAAAATGTTTGATTTTGTGATGTTGGTTGTCCTTCTCTTGTGATGATATAAATGAAGGATTTTGAATCACTGAAAAACATTAGTGCTTATCCAATAAAATACTTACATTTGCAGATTTTAAAGATAAAAGAAAGAAAAAGTATGGAATTTCCTAAACAAAGTCAAATGAAATATCTTCCGTTTAAGAAAATAGGAAGAAAGACAATATAGTGTGTCAACCGAAAAAAGGTTCACAACCTAAATTTGAGCTATGTTTTATTCAGCAGAAAGTTTTTAGACTTAAGCTTGAGAGGCAGCATCTCAAGGAACCCTGAGAGAACTACTCCAAGGAGGTAAAGGATAGAGCCGGGTTTTATATGTTTTGCCAGAAAGGGAAGGTAGGCTGAATATAAAGTTATTGTTAATTAAAATCATTCCTTCTATATCAATCAATCAATCAATCTTCAGGGCTCACCATAGGAAGTAACTGCAATCTGATGGCTGCTAGATTGCAGGTATTCTCCTTTTGAGTTTCCTTAGGGGTCACCAGATCACACTGGAGGGCTGCAATTGCTGATGATTATGACATCCTTGTTTACTCATATGTCTATAACATCCTTGTTTACTGATATGACAAGAAATAATCCATTTTTCAAATACAATACGAAGGATTGTACAATAAAATAAAATTACACGAGCATTTGGGTAAAACATGTAGCTCTTCCCCTGTTGAAGGTTTTTGATCTTGTTGTTTTTCTCTTGTCTTTCTCCATAAAGAGATTTATTCACATTATCAAAATCTGTTAGAGTTACATCTCCACTCCATATGCTAAATCTCACCTGTTCAGATTAGGGACTAGTTTTTATTCTCCAATTACTCATTTTTCATTAAGACAAAGGAGAGTATTTATATATTTGTATGGTACAAATCTAGCCAGTCAACAGTAGAATTGATACTAATCACGATGACTTTTAAAGTTACTGAGGCAGATGATATCCTTGTCAGTGTCCTAAGGATTTCAGAGGTGGAGTCTATGATACTATTGATATAGTGAGGTTGGCCATAAGTGCTGAATTCAACTCCTGAAAATAGATTGTCATGAGATGGCAACATTAGAAAATTTTGTTGTTTTTGGTGCTTGAGGAAGTGATGGGTATGAGGAAGTGTGACAATTTGCCTTTTCTCCTTTGCTCTATATTTCGAGGGCTTCTTTCATCAGCATATTGAAAAAAAAAATGCTTTGAGTGCAGATGGCTACTTCCTGCTGAGCTAGTCAAAGTGCAATACATACATTATCTCTCATTTGTCCTCCTCTAATCCTCAGTGTTTGATAGATGTCAAAGGAATCAAAGGACTGTCCTTTTATTTTTAATTTAAGAAGAGATTGGAGTTACACCGAAGAAAAGTACAGAAGAATAATTTTTCCAAGATGGCAGTCAACTTTGGAATTCACTTATAATCCAGGAAAAGAAAGGACAAAAAAAGTATTTGATTTCCTTACTATTGTTCACCAGTAGTCTACTTACCTTTTTTCAAAACCTGAAAAGGCTGCTCTTCTTGTTTTTCTTGTTTTGAAGTGGGCTTCTAGTTTGTGAAAACTAAACACAAGTGATCTCACTTTCTGGCTGAAAAGTTCCTCCTTGTTTGTCCAGCTCTTCTCCATCAGTGGGTACTTAGACCAGAGCCATCACAGCTCTGAGAGAAAACACACACACAGATGGAGTATCCATGTGAAAGAGGAACATAAAGTCACAGAATTTGGAGATTATTTGTTATACCACATATATTTAGTCTGTTTTTACTAATACATCCTATTTTACTAATATTTAAACATAATGAAATGATAACCTTCTACTACTTAAAATGTATTTGCAATCAAAAAGTGTGCAAATGAACAAAAAGGTACATCCTCATCAGGCAAATAAGTTAATTCCAATAATGTAGATTTCAACAAATCAATGAAGTAAGTATATGTTGCTACAGGGTATTATTCCTAGTATTTTTCTATACTAACAGCAATAAATTGTGATGAATTTTCTTGATGTAAAAACAATACATGCAAATTGAAAATAACTATGGAATACAAAGAAAGCACAAATAAGAAAATAAAAGTAATCTGTTCCTCCATACCCAGAGAAAACAGCTCTTATTATCTGGGGGCAGTTTATAGCAATTTTTAGAAAAATGAATATTAGTGGTAGTTACCCTTCTTTCTGGTTCCTGCAACAAAAACTAAAACGATGAAAAGATACCAGAAAAGAAAGCCATCCATATGTATTCTAGCTCTGACTTGAACATTAGTTCAGAGACTTTACAAAGCTGTTAACATCTCGCTAATTTATTTGTTTGTGGTTGACATTTCTATTTCTGTTGCTCTTCTTGAGATTTCAATTTCATAACCTTTGCTTATGCTTTTATTATTTGTCTCTAAGTTCAATCCACTAAAAACAATTAGCTAGAAGTCAAGTCATCAAATGATTAATTCCCAAATTACTATTTCACCAATGTTGTAATAGAGTAAAGGTGAATCTATAAGAATTTCACCAGGAATACTTGAAAAATATAGTTATAAAAGTTTATTTTACTATCAATAAAAATGCTGACATTTACTTTTCTGTTTTATTCTTCTTTCATGTTTTTTTAGCTTTCGTTTTGCTTAGTTGCTCGGTCGTGTCCAACTCTTTGCAACCACGTGGACTGTATTCCATCAGGTTCCTCTGTCCGTGGGGATTCTCCAGGCAAGAATAATGGAGTGGGTCGCCTTGCCCTTCTCCAGGATCTACCTAACCCAGGGATTGAACTGGGGATTTCTGCATTGTACATGGATTCTTTAGTAGCTGAGCTACCAGGGAAGCCCAAGATTTCACTGGTGACTGCCTAATTTTTTCATTTTTTGTTTGTTTCATCAACCTTTATTTTCTTAGCAGAAGAATTATTGTGATTTTCAAGCAGCCTGACACTTTAAAAGTTTGCAATTATATTTAACAAATTTAAAAATTGTGGTTGTAATCATAGTGACGGTGAGTCAGTCAGTCAGTTCAGTCGCTCAGTTATGTCCGACTCCTTGTGACCCCATGAATCGCAGCATGTAGGGCCTCCCTGTCCATTACCAACTCCCAGAGTTCACTCAGACTCATGTTCATCGAGTCAGTAATGCCATCCAGCCATCTCATCCTCTGTCGTCCCCTTCTCCTCCTGCCCCCAATCCCTCCCAGCATCAGAGTCTTTTCCAAGGAGTCAACTCTTCACATGAGCTGGCCAAAGTACTGGAGTTTCAGCTTTAGCATCATTCCTTCCAAAGAAATCCCAGGGCTGATCTCCTTCAGAATGGACTGGTTGGATCTCCTTGCAGTCCAAGGGACTCTCAAGAGTCTTCTCCAACACCACAGTTGAAAAGCATCAATTCCTCAGTGCTCAGCCTTCTTCACAGTCCAACTCTCACATCCATACATGACCACAGGAAAAACCATAGCCTTGACTAGACGGACCTTAGTCGGCAAAGTAATGTCTCTACTTTTGCATATGCTATCTAGGTTGGTCATAACTTTTCTTCCAAGGAGTAAGCATCTTTTAATTTCATGGCTGCAGTCACCATCCACAGTGATTTTGGAGCCCAGAAAAATAGTCTGAACCTGTTTCCTGTTTCCCCATCTATTTCCCATGAAGTGATGGGACCAGATGCCATGATCTTCATTTTCTGAATGTTGAGCTTTAAGCCAACTTTTTCACTCTTCCACTTTCACTTTCATCCAGAGGCTTTTTAGTTTCTCTTCACTTTCTGCCATAAGGGTGGTGTCATCTGCATATCTGAGGTGGTGATACTTGTTATTATTTCTGGAAATATTTGCTTCCTCTTTTGAGTGATTAAAATCTTTGTTGGAGCTTTCTGGAAACTATTAATTACCAAGTGAAATTAGTCCAAATGTATTAGCTAGCACTCAAAATTTAGTAACTTCTAATGTGAGAAGTTTTCTGGCTACTTCCTTCAAATATTTTTGAAATTAAAAATAATTAAATTCAACACTTAAGTAAAATATATTTTAAATTAACATAATCATATTTAGCTAAATTTTAAGTTTAGGTTTATATTTGCATAATTAAAAATTAATTTTTCAAATTCTTTAAATTTAAATAATTTCTAACTTAATTATACATTAAAATTAATTTGGTTTTATTGTAATTCAATTTATATAAAGATTTAATATTGATTTGAATCATTAGAAATATAACTTCTCTGCAAATAGTCTAGTTGAGGAATTCAAGAATAAAAGAATTCAAAGATAAAATTTTAAAATATTTAACTTTTAAAACCACAAAAGTCTGTTAAAAAATTCTTACAAGAATAAGAGGTAGCTCAGACAGTCCATGTAAAATGCCAAAATCTTAATAGGAGAGACTTTTCTAGAGAAAAAGTGGAAGCACTGGGAAGAAATTATTGATTGACTCATTGACAGCTTAAAGTTTAGTTGACTGTTTATGACTAAACTTTCTAGAGTTTTGATTTTGTATTATCAAGACATTTGCAGACTTAGATTTTGGCTTGCTTAGGTAAGCCACCATGGCCGTATCAGTCTAATGGCCTCTGCATTTAATTAATTTAACAAAATACTGATCTGTTTTATAATTTTATTATGTTTAGCTTATTTCACTATTTTTGTAAATGTTTCAAGCCAAGTATAGTTAATATTCAGAAAAAGTGGATTTAATTATCATTAAATTGAAATTCCTATTAAAACTTCTGGAAGCAGCAATTAAAACCATTAGCATATTGTATTCTTGGTTAATGGATTCTTTGTTGAATTGCTTCATTATCTCCTTTCCCAGTTTCCATCACCCTTTAAACTGAAATTTACCACCAAACGCCCAACTATCAAACAAAATAGAGAACAATAGCAGCAACAATGAAACTAGATTGGATTGTTTCAGTTCCTACCTAATAAAACACAACATGGGATACAATGTTTAGACCAGTTTGATAATGCATTACTTAATTGCACAGAACTGCTTCCCATCTAAAGTGACTTGCTTCATGCACTTACTGTTCTCACCTGGTTCTGGAAATTTTGCTCATCATATGTATTCAGCATTCTTGTAAAAGATCCTTTTGTATCTGGTATATATACTGGTAGTTGGGGACATAGGCTCTGTTTATCAGGGGCTTATCATAAATTGTGGAGAAAAAACAATAAAAAGACATGCAAAATTCTTACATAATGTGTTTTCTATTTTAACTGAAGTTGTTTATGAAGCATAATGAAGAATCAAATATCACTTTTATTTTATACTATAAAGAAGTGGGTTTTTTTTTAATTTTTATTTTTACTTTATTTTTCTTTACAATACTGTATTGGTTTTGCCATACATTGACATGAATCAGCCACGGGTGTACATGAGTTCCTAATCCTGAACCCTCCTCCCACATCCCACGTCATATAATCTCTCTGGATCATCCCCTTGCACCAGCCCCAAGCATCCTATATCCTGTATTGAACCTAGACTGGCGATTCATTTCTTACATGATAGTATACATGTTTCAATGCCATTCTCCCAAATCATCCCACCCTCTCCCTCTCCCACAGAGTCCAAAAGTCCATTCTAAATATCTGGAGCAGATTATACAGAGTGAAGTAAGCCAGAAAGAAAAACACCAATACAGTATAGAAAGATGGTAATGATAATCCTGTATGCGAGACAGCAAAAGAGACACAGATGTTCAAATATCACTTTTCAACAAACCCTTCCATCCTCCCGTGTTTATTGATTCCCTTCAGGGTATCATTTCTCCTATGACATCAAGGCATTTTGGACATTTTGCTCCTCTAGCTTGGTCCTTCCTTGGCATCTCCATACTTAGTTTTGTCTTTCTCTTGTTTGAGGATGCTTTTCCTGCTATCCTTCTACTCTAAGATTAGATATCATCATTGTAAACAGGACTTACGTAATGACCCTCTCTAAATTAGCCAATATACATTCAACTAATCTCTATTATATCACTGTTTTAAAATATGGTTTTGTTGTTTCTGTTCAGTTGCTCAGCCATATCCAACTCTGTGATGCCAAGGACTGCAATACATCAGGATTCCCTGTCCTTCACTATCTCCCGGAATTTATATCTGGTATAGATACTATTAGTTGAGGTCATGGGACAGTTGCTAAAACTCACGTCCATTGAACTGGTGATCCCAACCAACCGTTTCATCTTTTTCTCTTGCCTTCAATCTTTTCCAGCATCAAGGTCTTTTTCAATGAGTGGGCTCATCACATCAGCTAGCCAAAGTACTGGAGCTTCAGTTTCAGCATCAGTCCTTTCAATGAATACTCATGGCTGATATCATTCAGGACTGATTGGCTTGATCTTGCTGTCCAAGGGACTCTCAAGACTCTTCAACACCACAGTTCAAAAGCTTCAGTTGTTTTGTGCTCAGTTTTCTTTATGGCCTAACTCTCACATCCATACATGACTACTGGAAAAATCATAGTTTGACTAGATGGAGCTTTGTCAGCAAAGTGATGTCTCTGCTTTTAATATGCTGTTTGGCTTTTATTTCAAGGAGAAGTGTCTTTTAAGTTCTTTCCTGCAGTTACCATCTGCAGGGATTTTGTAGCCCAAGAAAATAAAGTTTGTTATTGTTTCCATTTTTTCCCCCCATCTATTTGCCATGAAGTCACTGGCCCTTAGTTTTTTGAATGTTGAGTCTAACGCCAGCTTTTTCACTATCCTCTTTCACCTTCATCAAGACAAGAGGATATTTAATTCCTCTTTGTTTTTTTCCATTAGTGTGGTCTGAACCATCAACATATCTGAGGTTATTGATATGTCTCCTGGCAATCTTGATCCCATCTTAAGCTTCATCCAACCCCACATTTTGCATGATGTATTCTGCATATAAGTTAAATAAGCAGGATGACAACATATAGCCTTGATGTACTCCTTTTCCAATTTTGAACCAGTCTGTTGTTCCATGTCCTGTTTTAAATGCTGCTTCTTGACCCACATACAGGTTTCTCAGAAAGAGGGTAGAATAGTCTGGTATTCTCATCTCTTTAAGAATTTCTCACAGTTTGTGGTGATCCACACAGTGAAAAGCTTTAACGTAGTCAATGAAGCAGAAGTAGATGTTTTTCTGGAATTCTCTTGTTTTTTCTAAGATCCAAAGGATGTTGGCAATTTGATCTCTGGTTCCTCTGCCTTTTCTAAATCCAGCGTGTTTATCTGGAAATTTTCATTTCACACAATGCTGAAACTTTGCTTCAAATATTTTGTGCATTACTTTGATAGCATGTGAAATGAGTAAAATTGTGTGATAGTTTGAACATTCTTTGGCATTGCTTTTCTTTGGGATTGGAATGGAAACTGAACTTTCCCAGTTCTGTGGCCACTGCTGAGTTTTCCAAATTTGTTGGCATATTGAGTGCAACACTTTAATAGCATCATCTTTCAGGATTTGAAATAGCTCAGCTGGACTTCTGTCACCCCCACTAGTTTTGGTCATAGTAATGTTTCCTATGACCCCACTTGAATTCACACTCCATTATGTCTGGCTCTAGGTGAGTGATCACACAATTGTGGTTATGCAGGTCATTAGGACCTTTTTTGTACAGTTCTTCTGTGTATTCTTGCCACCTCATCTAAATATCTTCTGCTTCTGTTAGGTCCATACTGTTTCTATCCTTTATCATGCCCATCTTTGCATGAAATGTTCCCTTGTTATCTCTAATTTTCTTGAAGAGATCTCTCAACTTTCCCATTCTATTGTTTTCCTTTTTTTCTTTGTGTTATTCACTTAGGAAGGCTTTCTTATCTCTCTTTGTCATTCTTTGAAACTCTGCATTCAAATGAGTATGTCTTTCCTTTTCTTCTTTGCCTTTCATTTCTCTTCTTTTCTCAGTTTTGTAAGGCCTTCTCAGACAATCATTTTGTCTTTTGTATTTCTTTTCCTTGTGGATAATTTTTATCACCACCTCCTGTACAATGTCATGAACCTCTGTCCATAGTTCTTCAAGGACTCTATCTATCAGATCTAATCCTTTAAATCTACTTGTGACTTCCACTGCATAATTGTAAGGGATTTGATTTAGATTAAGCCTGAATGGTCTAGTGGTTTTCCCTACTTCCTTCAATTTAAGTCTGAGTTTTGCAATAAGGAGTTCATGATCTGAGTCACAGTCAGCTTCTGGTCTTGTTTCTGCTGATTTTATATATAGCTTTTCCATCTTTGGCTGCAAACAACATAATCAATCTGATTTCAATTTTGACAATCTGGTCATGTCCCTATGTGGAGCTGTCTCTTGCATTGTTGGAAGAAGGTGTTTGCTATGACCAGTTCATTCTCTTGGCAAAACTCTGTTAATCTTTTCCTTGCTTCATTATGTACTCCAAGGCCAAACTTACCTGTTACTCCAACTATCTCTTGACTTCCTACTTTTGCGTTCCAGTCCCCTCTGGAGAAAAAAGACATCTTTTTGGTGTTAGATTTAGAAGGTCTTGTAGGTCTTCATAGAACAGTTCAACTTGGTCTTGGTTGGGGTATGGATTTGGATTGCTGTGATGTTGAATTATTTGCCTTGGAAATGAACCTAGATGATTCTGTTGTTTATGAGATTACATCCAAATACTGTTTTTCAGACTCTTTTGTTGACTAAAAGGGTTAATTCATTCCTTCTAAGGGATTCTTGCCCACAGTAGTAGATATAATGGTCACTGGAACTTAATTCATCCATTCCCATCCATTTTAGTTCACTGATTCCTAAAATGTTGATGTTCACTCTGCCATCTCCTGTTTGACCACATCCAATTTACCTTGACTCATGGACCTACCATTCTAGGTTCCTATGCAATATTGTTCTTTATGATATCAGACTTTACTTTCACCACCAGACATATCCACAACTAGGCATCATTTCTTCTTTGGTTCAGCCTTTTCATTCATCCTAAATGAAGAGCTATTTCTTGACTCTTCTCCAGTAGCATATTGGGCACCTATCAACTTGGGAGGTTCATCTTTTACTGTCACTTTTTTTTTTTTTTTTTGCCTTTTCATATTGTTCATGGGATTCTCAAGGCAAGAGTGCTAAACAGGTTTGCCATTCCCTTCACCAGTGGAGCACACATTGTCAGAACTCTCCAACATTTCCAGTCCTTCTTGAGTGGCTTTACACTGCATGGCTCATAGTTTCTTTAAGTTTTACAAAACTGATCCATGTGATCATTATGGTTAGTTTTCTGTGCTGTGGCTTTCATTCTGTCTGCCCTCTGATAGGTGAGGATAAGAGGCTTGCATACACTTCCTGATGGAAGGGACTGGCTGTGGGAAGACAAGGCCCTGCTCTGGTTGCCAGGGCCATGCTCTGTAAAATTTTAACCCAATTTTCTGCTGGTGGGTGGGTCTGTGTTCCCTCCTTGTAGTGTGCCCTGAGGCCTCCTATGGATAATTTGTTTTATTAATCTGCTTATTTATTGATTAATATGTTTTGTCTTACCTCATTGGAACTTTTTCTGAATTTGCCACATGACTTGTAGGATCTTTGTTCCACGACCAGGGATCCAACCCAGGCCCACAACAGTGAAAGCACTGAATCTTAACCACTTCACCACTAGGGAATTCCTCACACCTTACTGGAATTTAAGCTCCATCAGAAGAGTGATATTTTCTTATTTTCATCTATTTTTTCCAGAGGCATTTTAGCCCATAATTACATTTTCTATTCTTTGGATGGAGCTTCCCTGGTGGCTCAGAGGTTAAAGCATCTGCCTGCAATGTTGGAGACCTCGGTTTGATCCCTGGGTTGGGAAGATCCCCTGGAGAAGGAAATGGCAACCCACTCCAGTATTCTTGCCTGGAGAATCCCATGGTCAGAGGAGCCTGGTGGGCTACAGTCGACGGGGTCGCAAGGATATTTAATTTGTATACACATTTATTGATCTACATATATTTTTATTAATTTATTCAATAAATACTTATTGAGCAATTGAGCAATTATTATATACCAGGGATTTTTTTTTTTTTTAAGTTTAGGGACAGGAGGAATGCAAAATCAAACCTCTGTCCTGAAGAATATTGGAGTTCAGAGGTGGAGACAGACATGAAACAGATAACTAATAGACAGTATTTGAAATGGTGATTAGTGCTACGGAGAAATATAAAACATAGAAGCTAGAATGGAGTTGTTACCTTTATTAAGAAAGGAAGATCTTATGGAAAACGTAAATTTTAAGTAGAACCCTGACTAAGTATTTACAGTGATTAAAATAAGATGTACATTGTCAATTTTAAACGGAGAAGTGAATCAATCTGCCTCCTGTTTAAAAAACAAAACAAAACAAAACAAAACAAAACATTTTGGCTCTTGGATTGAATAAACCCTGTGGGGAGGCAGGATCTGGTGGAAATAAGGAAACTAAGGTAGGAAGTATATAATGGTCTACATAATAGGTGTCATTGCCAGGAACCAGAATATTACCAGTGTAGATATGGAGAAATGATCAGATTCTATATATACTTTGAAGATACAGTATATGGAATTTGCTCATGGCATTAATGTACACTGTGGAAAAAGAGAGGAGTTAGGATAACACAGATTTTTCGCCTGATCCATTAGAATGATGGAATTAAAGGCTACGAAAAGAACAATTCTGAGAGAAGGGAAGAAATTGGAAATAGGTTTGGGGCTTGTTAAACTTAAAATGCCTGTAAGACATCCAGGTAGAAATGTCAAACAGTTTGGTTATACAAATTAAAATTCAGATAATTCACCCATTCATCTTAATAAATACTAATTATTTCTGCTGTGTCAGAAATTGTGATGAAATGTTGTAACTACTAATTTGAAAAATATACTATCCCTATGTTTTAGGAATTTTCAGTTTAAAGGGGAAAAAAATGAGCAAGGATTTCCAATAAATAGGATAAAAATTTCCCTGATACTCCAGGAATATGTAGCAGTGGTAGGAAAGTTTTATTTGGTATTGGGTTAAGAAAAGAGGGTTGGGAGAGCTGATGCTTTGGCAGAGATTTGAATGGTATTTAAGTTAACCATATTGAGGGTGGGATCTAGAATGTTCCTTGCTGATATTCAAGTACAGCTCATATCTCATTTCCATGACACTTTCCCATAAACTCATGCCACGCATAAAGTATTTCTTGAAATTAAGCAAAACAAAGGGAATACGGATTTGACTTTGGGATTTTTATTTACAAAATAAATTCTTCAAGATAGGATATATTATACAACTTACAGAATAATTTTTAAAATAATTATAAAATGTTATCCTTATACTGCACTTTGCAGTTTTTTCAAAGGTTTAATATTATTACAGTGAGGTGAATGAATGTTGTGATGTGCCCAGATCCTCTTTTAGGATTATAGTTCCAATTTTCCCAGCTCCTTGTAGCATTCCCTTCTCTGGAAGTTGCCCTATGATGAAATGAATCCATTACCCAATGTGAGAACTCCTTCCCAGGGTCAGCACACATCTAATGAATGTCAGAGCACAAATGCCTGTCACTGCAGCTTGAGTCAAGACACCTCTGAAGAGCCATCTCATCTCCAGAATTCTCCATATGATTGGTTGGGTGTTCTGTTGACACTACCTCAAAGTTGAATTTCTCTTTCAGTCCAATTCTGTTTTTTTTTTTTTTTTCCCACTTGATTAAAGGTTTTGTTCCTAAAGATACTACCAAATAAACCTCTTGTAAGCCAATTTTTTACTTACAGTCTACTTTCTCGTAACTGTCTGTGGCAGACAGCAATATTCACATCATCCACAATATAGATCCATTTAGTAAATCTCAGTTAAACTCCCCAATTAGAATTAAGAATGTCCGCTTGACTGAAATCACTATTATAACTTTGGAGTAAACCAATAGAAATATTCCTCAACTCCAAATTCTGCCAAACTCACATGTACCCTAAATTATGAGTGTGTGATTTTAATTTTGAATACCTCACCACTGGATGAATGTATAGTAATTGATGGGAAAGAATGACCTATACAGCATCTAGTTCAGAGACTCTGCCAAATCCTCCCATAGTTTTTGAGCTTCTCAGTCAGGCTCTAAAATTTTAGAAGCATCCTTTTTAGGAAGAGCAACTAGAGAGAATCCAGAAGAGGAGAAAGATGATCTAAATTATGGAAAGTCAGGCAATCAATCTCACATATATAAAAGATTTAAAGAGGATGCAATTTCTTGTTTGTTTGTTTGTTTGTTTAAGCTATCATGTCTTTTTATCCTTCTTTAATCCGAAACATTTCCAGAATCTTTCTTGGTTATCATGATGACATCGTATAGAGCTCCTATCTCCCCCTTTTCTTTTCAGTTTCTTTCTTTTTAATTGGAGGATAACTGCTTTATCATGTTGTGTTGGTTCTGCCATATAACAATTGACATAATTCACAAAGTCAAAATTCACATCATCTCCTTCTGAAAAACCTCATTGTTGAGGCTCCCTCCACCTCCCATTCCACCCCTCTAGGTAGTCACGGAGTATCAGGCTGGGCTCCCTGTGTTATATAGCAGTTTCCCACTAGTTATCTATTTTATATATGATAGTGTATATACATCAGTGATACTTTCTGAATTTATCTTATCCAAAAGAGGATGCAGTTTTAGCACTAAGAGTATGAAGCAACTTTGGACATATAAAGATACAGGAATAAAAGTGATGAAGAAGCAGGTTTTGCTCTTTGGCAACAGAGTTATCTCACAATTACAAAAACATATTGAACTGGAGTAAAGTGACACAAAGCCAAGGAAGTTGTGGAAAGATACTTTCATTGTGCTGAGGTCCAAACAGCTGACAGTCAAGGCCTTGTCCAGCTTTGATTTTTCACCATAGTAGGCTTGGACAAGAAAGGGTCTCAGTTCGAAAAGCATATCAGAGCAACATGGTAATTTATATAGAAAGAGAAACATGTGTACTAGATATATTCATACTAAATAAAGGAAGAGATAGATCTGTATACTAGTTTTAACAGTTGTTGATATGGATGAAAATATTCTATGATGAGACAGCAACATAGCCTTGGTTTATTTACTTTTACAGTTTTAGAGAAATACATTGTATGCCAGAGGACAATGTATTTATCATTTTCTTTGTGGAAAAACAAAACAACAACAACAAAAAAAACAACAAGCATTATTCTGTTGTTAGTGCATGCAGTGTTGCTATGTATATTTTTGTGCATGTCGTCAAGTGTACACTTGGAAGAATTTCCCTAGGACATACAACTAAGGATGGCATATGTGGGTCACAAGATGTGAGTTATCTATTTTAATAGAAAATGCTAAATTGATTTCTAAAGTGATTGTATCCGTATTCATTCCCACCAGCAATATGCAAAAATCAGTTACTCCCAGACAACATCAACACTTGCCTGTCTTACTGATTTTCTATTATTGTGTTTGGTGTAAAATACTCCCTTATAGAGATTTTACATTTCAGTGTCGATTATTTACAAATTCAGGATTTTCCCACACAATCATGTGATGTCCCTTCCTCTTTTGTGAAATGCCAACTAATTGGCCATACTGTGTGTGTGTGTGCGTGATTTTTAAAAATATATTTCTCTAAATAAACTTCTTCCATATATTTTTCTTAATAAGCAATAGTTCTTTATATATTCTATATTTAATCTTCTTTAATTTTATGCATATGAAATATCTTCCTGCAGTGAGTGTTATGTTTTTAGTATTTATGTAATAACCTTTTAAAAAATGAAAATGTTAATTTTAATATATTTATATTTATTGATTCTTTCATGGTTACACATATTAGGTCTTGTTTAAGAAATTATTTTCTATGCTAAGGTCTTTAAGATGTTACTCTCTATTATTTTGCAATTTTATCTTTACTAGTTAGACATTCACATTTAATTTTTTAACCTACTTAATGATTCCTGTTAGTAGTGTTAGGTAGAGATCCAAATACATTTTTTAATGAACAATTGATTGTCCTGTGTTTAGTCACTCAGTTGTGTCTGACTCTTTGCGGCTGCATGGACTGTAGCCTGCGAGAATCCTTTGTCCATGGGGATTCTCTAGGCAAGAATACTGGAGTGGGTTACCATGCCCTCCTCCAGGGGATATTCCCAACAGAGGGATGGAATCAGATCTCCCACATTACAGGAGGGTTCTTTACCATCTGAGCCACCAGGGAAGCTCCTCTGTCCATTGAGTTTTCCAGGTCAAAATATTGGAGTGAGTAGCCATTCCCTTCTCCAGGGGATCCTCTCCACCCAGGGATCAAACCAGTGTCTCCTGCATTGCAGGTGGATTCTTTACAATCTGAGCCATATACCTGGGATTAATCAACTTCCCTCGAGATGTTGTTGGTCTGACTTAGAAGGGTTCTTTCTCTTATCTCACTTGCATTCTCTCCCTAAATTAATTTCTATAACTTCACAATACATTTTGATATTTGGTAATATTTTGATTATTCTTGATGTCTGCAGTGTACTGTTTATTCTTATACTTTGCTTTCCATACATATTTTAGAATCAATTCAATCGCTTCTCAGCCTTTTGGCTAAATTCAAGTGTAGAATCAACTTACCAATTTTTTTTTTTTTAATGCTGTCAGAATTTTTCCTGAAATTTATCTGGGGTAAAATTACATCCTTTCACTATTGTTTCCTCTTATTTATGAGCATCTGTATGACTCCATTTGTTTAACTATTTTAATGTCTCTCAGTAAAGCTCTATACATTTTTTCATAAAGTAGATTTACTCTCTAGGAAAACATAATCCAATGGTTTTCACTAAAGAAATATGTTATGGCTTGGAAAAAATATATTTTTAGTATCTAACTTGTACAAATAGTTCCCTCACAACAAATCCTTCTATTAGCACGTACATTTATAGTCATAAAACAACCTTTAAGCCACATTTTACTAAGCCCTAAAGCAGATGAAAATCAAATGCAGATGTGGAATGGGAACCAAACAGATGCTGAAAAACCCTGTCAATATCCTAAAGGAATCTATTCCCTATCAGAGAGAAACTTAATTTCTACTATAAAGAATTTGATTATGTATTGTTATACAAAATGTGATTAATGTTTTGTGGTGATTAATCAACTGCAAAATATATAATTATGCCATCTGTATTTTTCCAGCTTCTTGTCACTTACAAATTCTGCAGGGGAGTAGGGAGGTGGGGTGTTGAGAACTTGTGGCATTTAGAGAGCTTTAAACCCACAGGAGACTTATCTGTGGAACTGAACAACTTGCAGGCCTGATGCTAATTCTAATGAAAAAGGAATAAGATCATAAACAAAAAGACCTCCAAAGCTCTGCTGGCTCCCTGCAGAACAGAAGACTATGAAAAGGGAGGCCACTACCTCCTAGACACAGCAAAAACTAGTTCCCATGGTTAAATTGCCATTTGTTTTTCATTCCAATAACAGGTTACAAACTTCATCTTGACTAGTGAAAGTAATGACATCAGTGCCAGGCAAGGATCTGTCCTTTATTTCAATACATTGATAAAATAAATATTTTTTGCATCTCTACTACAATCCAAGATGTAAGCCTACAATTAAGGTTTATGCTGCAACCAATATGCATTCCTTCCTAAAACTTGAAACTGTTAGAGCTGTATTTACACATGTGTCCCAGCTGGAAAAAAGTTTCAATATAGTTGAGAGCTGCTTATTAAGTTGAATTCTGCAGAAAACCTCAGGTTTTAATATATTATTTTGACCTAGATAATATGTTTCATTGATTTTTTTTTCATTTTACTATTGTTTTTTGGGGGAGCATTATGTAGAAACAGCTTAAAATGAGTTCTGCTTCAAATTCCCAGTGGTTTTCAGTATTAATAAGAGTAGCATCTACTTGTATGCTGAAGAGTAGCACAGGGAGATGTAGTGATTTTCTCAAAGAATGTTTCTTTAACTCTGGATATATGTAAGAATTGTATGGAATTTGTATTTTAAACATAAAGTCTAGCTTACACCTGCAGAGATTAATTGTCCTGGCATGCAATCTAAGCATTGATATTTTTAGAAGTTTCCAGATGATATCCCTTGAACAGCAAGGAGATCAAACAAGTCAATCCTAAAGGAAATCAACGCTGAATATTCTTTGGAAGAACTGATGCTGAAGCTCCTGATGCAAAGAGACAAATCACTGGGAAAGACACTGATGATGGGAAAGATGAAGGCAGGAGGAGAAGGGGATGACAGAAGATGAGATGGTTGAATAGCCTCCCTGATTTAATGGACATGAGTTTGAACAAACTCTGGGAGATAATAGAATCTGCCTGCAATGCAGGAGACTTGTGTTTGATCCCTGGGTTGGGAAGATCCCCTGGAGAAGGAAATGGAAACCCATTCCAATATTCTTGTCTGGAGAATTCCATGGACAGAGGAGTCTGACAGACTACAATCTATGGGGTCACTGAAAGCTGGACACAACTGAGCAGCTGTCACTCACAGTCTCTGGGAGATAGTTAAGGACAGGTAAGCCTGGAGTCCATGCTGCCCTCCATGGAGTGGCAAAAAGTTGGATATGACTGAGCTACCAAACAATGACAAAAACAACACAAGATGATTTCCATATAATGTCTTCTAGAATGAATATCCAATAAGCCAGTGGCTCAAGTGTGGTCCTCAGACCATCAGTTAAGCAGCACCTGAAAACTTGTTAAAAATGTAAATTATCAAGTTTCACTACAGACATACTAAGTTTGAAAATCTGGCATGAGATCCAGTGGACTAGAATGCAGTAAATTCTACAGGAAACTTGAATATAAACTATTTTTCCTCAAACTTTAGACTGCATTAAAATCAGAATTTCTGATATAATACATTTGGTGTGAGGCTGGAGAATCTGTATTGCTAACTATTTTCAATGTGATGCTGATTCTACTAATTGGGGGATTGCTGTTTGGGTACTAGAAGCCTAAAATGTTGCAACAAATATAAGCCAAGACTAAGATATATATATATATATATATATATATATATATATATATATATATATATATATATGTTGTTGTTGTTCACTCACCCAGTCATGCCCAGCTCTGCATCTCCATGTTGTTTAATGTTGTATATTGCCCGTCTTAATTTAAGAATTACTCCTTTGTCAAAGATAACCTTTGTAAAACCTTTAATTTCAAACTCCCACAGGTGATACCCTCCCAGTCTCCTTCCTGATTCTAGAACAAAAGCTAAGTGTGCACAGGCATTCATTGATTTTGTTCATTACTGAATGTGGGTTTAGCTCTCAATAAACACTTATGCATAAGAGAGAAAATGAGAGAATATTTTGTTTGAGATTATCAGGAAATTTAGTCAAGCAAAAGATTCACTTATTCTTTTCAGTAGTTGTTTTACTTAATTGACAGGCTGTTTTGAAATAATATTAACTAAGTGTATTTTGCTTAAAATATTGAATCTATCTAATTTAGCAACCAGCCACAAGCAGACATCTTTTGACCTGGTTTTTCGGTTCTGAACCAAAAAAATATCATGAAACTGAACAAACATCAGCCGATGCCACCACTGCATCGGTTTCTGTTATTTTCTGACAACATGATCCTTATATCTATAAACCTTGAATCCATTCAGTCATATAATTATGAATCTGCCATTGGCAACTTACTGAACAGAGCAGTTCACTGATAAAGGAGAATTCATCTCTTCCCTTGTTCATTTGTACACATGTTCTGATAATTATAGCAATGTGAATGAAAATTTAAAAGAATATCTATGACAGTTTGATTGAAAAGGGGGAATTTTCCAATTTTGAAGACTGTGAGTATATTTCTATATGATTGCAGACAGTGAGGAGTAATTATTTTTCACACATAGTTTGTAGAGGGAAATTTTCCTTCTGGAGAGAAGGAAGAAAATAATTTATGGACTTAAAGATTTAGGAAAAGAGAAGGGGAGCTATTCTCTGTGATAGGTCATTACACAACCAGTCTCAAAAACACTGCTCTCACTACATAGGGCTCCTGTACACTGCTTTCAGAGGGATCTGGCTCAAAACTGTAACAAAACTGTTTCTGGGAGTTGAGAGCAAGAAGTTGATTGTTCAATATGCCATTTCTACCTGTGTATAATAGAGGGTTTTTTGCATATTTTACAAAAATTTCAGAAGATGTCGGATTCTGTCAAATTTAGCATATTTCCTCAAGATCTTAAAAATACTAGATTTATCAATTTTTGTGATCTGGATCATATGCTAAAGTTATTAGTCTATCAAAAATTTACAAAACTAAACAAGAAGCAAGAATGATGGAGTGGGTTGCCATTTCCTTCTCCAGGGGAACAATATTCTAAATGCTGGCAAATGGCTTTATCACACATCAGTTCAGTTCAGTTCAGTTCCTCAGTCGTGTCCAACTTTTTACAACCCCATGGACTGCAGCACACCAGGCTTCCCTGTCCATCACCACTCCTGCAGCTTGCTCAAACTCATGTCCATCAAGTCAGTTATGCCACCCAATCATTTTGTCCTCTTCCGTCCCCTTCTCCTCCTGGCTTTAATCTTTCCCAGTATCAGGGTCTTTTCCAGTGAGTCAGTTCTTCCCATCAGGTGGTCAAATTACTGGAGCTTCAGCTTCAGCATCAGTCCTTCCAATGAATATTCAGGATTGATTTCCTTTAGGATTGACTGGTTTGATTTCCTTGCAGTCCCAGAATCTTCTCCAACATCATATTTCAAAAGCATCAGTTCTTTGACACTCAGCTTTCTTTATAGTGCAACACTCTCATCCATACATAACTACTGGAAAAATCATAGCTTTGTCTAGACAGATCTATGTCAGCAAAGTAATGTCTCTGCTTCTTAATATGTTGTCTAGGTTGATCATAGCTTTTCTTTCAAGGAGCAAGTGTCTTTTAATTTCATGGCTGCAGTCACCATCTGCAGTCACTTTGGAGCTCCCCAAAATAAAACCTCTCACTATTTCCATTGTTTCCCCATCTATTTGTCATGAAGTCATGGAACCAGATGCCATGATCTTAGTTTTTTGAATATTGATCTTTAAACCAGTTTTTTTCACTCTCCTCTTTCACTTTTGTCAAGAGGCTCTTTAGTGCTTCTTCACTTTCTGCCTTAAGGGTGGTGTCATCTGTGTATCTCATGCTATTGATATTTCTCCCAGCAATCTTGATTCCAGCTTGTGCTTCAGCCAACCTGGCGTTTCACATGATGTACTCTGCATATAAGTTAAATAAGCAGGTTGACAATATATAGCCTTGATGTACTCCTTTCCCAATTTGAAACCAGTCTGTTGTTCCATGTCCAGTTCTAACTGTTGCTTCTTGACCTGCAGATTTCTCAGGAGCCAATAAGGAACATTAAAAAAAAAAAAAAGCAGGTTATTCTTTTGGAATTTGGAGATGACTCCCCCCACCCAAAATGAAAGTATTGTTTAATAGAAAGAGAACAGAATCAGGGAAATATAGCCACTATTTTCTAATAATGTCAAATGGAGTATAATCTATAAAAATATTAAATCACTTTGCTGAAACCAATATAGTATTGTAAATAAACTATACTCTAATTTTAAAAAAGAATCATAATTCAATTACATAGGAAAAGTACTTAAAGAAAAATTATAAAATAGAACCATTCCAACAAAACTTGAATGTACAATAAATTATTTCAAAGAGTTTATAATAATAAAGTAAAACATATGGACTTCCCTAGAGGATCAATCAGTAAAGAATCCACCTGAAATGAAGATGATCACCTGAAATACAGGAGACCTGTGTTCAATTCTTGGTTCATGAAAATTCCTTGTAGATTGAAATGGCAACCCACTTCAGTATTCTTGCCTGGGAAATTCTATGGACAGAGGAGCCTGGCAGTCTACAGTGTATGGGGGTAGTAAATAAAATTAAATATAAAATGGACTTTAATGTAGAGTAATGGCAGATACATGATTAGAAATTTTAAAGGAAAAGAAATGAGAAAAAGATAAAAACAAGCTTTATTGTCAGAACTAGATATAGACTTGACTCTGTGCATAAATTGAGTCACTGATCTTTAGAAGCACAACTGTGCAAAGGGCTCGAAAGGATATAACAATCAGGTGTTATCACAGATTGATGGTGTAATACTTCCAATTTCTATGTCTTTTTGAAACTAAATGTCTTTGAATTCCAGAAAATTCAAAATATTGATTGAGAGAAGAACTTATAATCTGTACATATTTGAGAAAAAAATTAAGAAGTACTATTTGTACAGGTACAGATTTATTTTGAAAACTGTTGGATGAAAAATGAAAGCTTCAGAATGGTAAGAACAGAATGAAAATGCTTATGCAGAGTTTAAAGCACATGATGTATGGTTCGTGAACATATTAGAGTGAGACAGCTCTCAATGTGAAGGTGGAGAATGTGTGGAGAAAGGAATGCAGGGATGAGTCCTGTAAAAATTGACAAAAGTTACATAAAATCTTAATTTCTGAAGGCCCATTAGATTATTTTATTTTTTTGAATAACATAATCTTTACAAATTTGAAGAAGTAAAGAAAGTGACACTATATAGTTTTGTCTCAGAGTGGAGGAGAATAGTATATTTTGTTAATTTCATCATTTATGTGGATAAATGTTTACCTTTTGTGAGCAGAGTACCAGGTTGGATGGACATTATAGTCAGATGGATACATTTCTGTTTTCAAAGAGTTTGCAAATTCAAAGCCCTGCCTGATGTAGGAAAAGTGAAGGAGGCTGAAATTCTAGGTAAACATTTTTGTTTCTTATCATTTTGTAAATAATTCCAGTTTCAGTCAACTGTGATCTCTTTGTGATCTCATTTTAATATCACAGTAAAAGAATTCAACTCCAGGAAAATCAAAGTATATTAATTTTCACTTATTGGTTAAATGTTATTTCTCTGTGTTCTGACCATTACAAGTTCTTTGTAAAAATAATCACTGATGCTTTGTTACAGAACTTCAACTTTCCAAAGATACCATAGCGGGGTAACCAATTAAAGGAGATCATTAAGGAAATATATTGCAATTAAGTTTACATTCAGCAGATAGGCCTTGTTGCTAGATAAGAGGAATCTTTTAAATGTGGACTATTCATTTATTTTTACATTTTATCATGTTGATTATCACAGCATGAGGCATTCTTTTAGATTAAAAACGTTGTGAAACGTTAAATTTAAAAAATGAAAAAGCCAATATGCACAATTAAACAATTATCACTTTCAACCTAGACTCACAAATGAAAATAAATAGGTAAGACAAGAGCATATAAACACTTAGGGGGTCTCAGTTATATTCACTGCCTCTGTAGCAGCTCCATTAACTTGAAACCTTGGGTTGTTATTAAGAAATTACAGTCTTGCCTCAGGAAAGGAGTAAAGTTATGCTTGTTCATAAGCCTGAGCTATATCTTCTTCATCATAAGAACAGGGATTCTCCCTTCAAATGTGGAGTAGATATGTGTTTTAACGTGTAGTTGTTGTTCATTTGCTAAGTTGTGTCCAACTCTATGCAAGCCCATGGATTCCAGGTTTCCCTATCCTTCACCGTCTCCTGGAGTTTGCTCAAACTCTTGTCCATTGAGTTGGTAATGCCATTCAACCATCTTGTCCTCTACCATCCCCTCCTCCTGCCTTCCATCTTTCCCAGCATCAAGGTCTTTTCCAGTGAGTCACCTCTTTGCATCAGATTGTCAAAGTATTGGAGCTTCAGCTTCAGCATCAGTCCTTCCATTGAATATTCAGTACTGATTTCCTTTAGGATCGACTGGTTTGATCTCCTTGCAGTCCAAGGAATTCTCAAGAGTCTTTTCCAGCACCACAGTTTGAAAGCTTCAATTCTTCAGTTTGTTAATGTGGTGAATTACATTGATTGATTTGCAGATATTGAAGAATCCTTGCATCCCTGGGATAAAGCCCACTTGGTCATGGTGTATGATCTTTTTAATGTGTTGCTGGATTCTGATTCCTAGAATTTTGTTAAGGACTTTTGCATCTATGTTCATCAGTGATATCAGCCTGTAGTTTTCTTTCCTTGTGGCATCTTTGTCAGGTTTTGGTATTAGGGTGATGGTGGCCTCATAGAATGTGTTTGGAAGTTTACCTTCCTCTGTAATTTTCTGGAAGAGTTTGAGTAAGATAGGTGTTAACTGTGGGAGGGGGGTTCAGGGTTAGGAACTCATGTGCACCTGTGGTGGATTCATGTCAATGTATGACAAAACCAATACAGTATTGTGAAGTAAAAAAATAAAATAAAATGAATAAATTTAAAAAAAAATAAAATAAAATTTGAAAAAAAAAAAAAAGAAAGCATCAGTTCTTCTGTGCTCAATTTCTTTATGGTCCAACTCTCAAAACCATACATGACTACCAAAAACAAAAAAATTAGTTTTAACCTGTGACATTTAACACATGCACAATCTACCTCTCTTTCTCTCTTTCAAAATGTACTTTCAAATTCTATTAGCTTTCTAAGTTTGCAACTCAAGGCAAAGTCTATGTCTCAAATATACAGCAATGACGAGAAAATATAAAAGAAGAACCATACCAAGCCACGTTACCTGTCTCCTGACAAATCTGCATGTGGGTCAAGAAGCAACAGTCAGAAGCTTACATGGAACAACCAACTGATTCAAAATTGGGAAAGGAGTACAACAAGGCTGTATATTATGGCCTTGTTTATTTAACTGAAATGAAGAGTTATTTGTTCAGTAGCTAAGTAACCTGTGACTCGTTGTGAGCCCATGCACTGTAGCATGCCAGGCTATCCTGTCCTTCACTGTCTCCTAGAGTTTGCTCAGATTTATCTACATTGAGTCAGTGATGTTATCTGAAAATGCTGGGCTGGATGAATCACAAGCTAGAATCAAGATTGCCAATTTGATTGAGAAATATCAACAACTTTAGTTATGCAGAGGATACCACACTAATGGAAGAAAGTGAAGAGGAACTAAACAACCTCTTGAGGGTAAATGAGGAGAGTGAAAAAGCTGGCTTAAAGCTCAACAATCAAAAAATTAAGATCATGGCACCTAGTCCCAACACTTCATGGCAAAAGATGGGGAAAAAGTGGAAGGTGTGATAAATCATATTGTCTTGGGCTCCAAAATCACTGTGAACAGTGACTGCAGCCATGAAATTAAAAGACACTCACTCCTTGGAAGGAAAGTTATGGCAAAATTAGAGAGCATATGAAAAAGCTGACAAAAATCTGTATAGTCAAAGCTATGTCTTTTCCAGGAGTCATGTATGGATGTGAAAGTTGGACCATAAAGAAAGCTGAGTACTGAAGATTTGATGCTTTCAAATTGGTTGTCAGAGAATACTCTTCAGAGTACCTTCTACTGCAAGGACATCCTAAAAGAAATCAACCATGAATATTCATTGGAAGGACTGATGCTGAAGCTGAAGCTCCAATAGTTTGGCCCCCTGATGCAAAGAGTTTTCTCATTGGAAAAGACTCATGCTGGGAAAGATTGAAGACAAAAGGACAAGGGGGAAGCAGATGATGAGATGGTTAGATATCGTCACTAATTCAATGGACATGAGTTTGAACAAACTCTGGGAAATAGTGAATGACAGGGAAATCTGTTGTGCTTGAGTCCTTGGGGTTGCAGAGTTAGATATGACTTAGAGACTGAACACACACACAAGCAACAGTAATGGCAACAAAAAAGCTCTTTATATAGGCTCCAAAACCATATTATACATATTTGTGGGCCAGAGATTGAATACTGAAGACAACAGCGAGCACAGCTGTGATGCCAGGCTTGTTGGTCTCTGAGATGGTCAGTAGATAGTGGTGAAGATGTGCAATAATGATGGAGCATCTGCTTGAAGCCACCCAGAGGATAGTGGTAAGAAGAGTCTACTGTGAAATGGGTTTGAAAAGCCAGAAGCTTAAGAATCTAGGAAACCTGAAGATGAGGTCAAAACTATATGATCTGCAAACACAACAAACAACAGTTGGAGGGATGATAGGAAGCACGTAAAAACAGCTTAACAGGAAACAGATATGAACCATTACTATAAGGACTGAGGTCCAGTGAGGAGGGGGGCAGTTCAAAGTCATGAGGCAAAGACAGGTAAGAAAAGAGAGAATGGAGTGAGAAAAGGATAGATAAACAACACACACACACACACACACAGAGTTTCTCCCTCAAAAGTAGCATTTCTTGCAAAATGGCAAACCAATTGAAAGATTAAAGATATATAGTATTGAGTTTTTGGAGAAAATAATGTATCCAGATACATTAATTTTGTATAAAAGTCTTGGAATAGTTTAAATATGCTAAATCACCACACAATACAATTTAAATCTCCCTGTTGCAAAGACATGCTTTGTTTAGTATGCCTTTTAATTTTGTTAAATTTTGTTTGACTTTGTTAAAAGACAACAAATGGCAGAAAAAATATTTTAAATGTATCCAAGTGACAAACAGATTAAGACAGATCTTAAGGAAAAAAGTTTATGAGAAGGTGGTCCTAAGATAGCGGAGGAGGGAGACCACTTTCTCCCCTAAAAACTCATCAAAAGAACATTTAAACACTGAGTAATTTCCACAAAACAACTTCTGAATGCTGGCAGAGGACATCAGGCACCCAGAAAAGCAGCCCATTGTCTTTGAAAGGAAGTAGGAAAAAATATAAAAGACAAAAAGAGAGACAAAAGAGGTAGGGACAGAGGTCCATACCGGGAAGGCAGTCTTAAAAGGAGAGAAGTTTCCAAACACCAGGAAACACTCTCACTGCTGAGTCTGTGGCGAGCCTTGGAGCCGCAGAGGGCAACATAACTGGGAGGAAAAATGAATAAATAATTAAAACCCACAGATTACATGCCCAACAGTAACTCCCCCAGAGGAGAAGCAATGCAGACGCCTGCACCCACCACTAGCAAGTAGGGCCTGGGCAGGGAGGTGTGGGCTGTATTGCTTAGAGTAAGGACCAGGCCTGAATGCCCAGAAGGCAATCTGAGGGAATTAACTTGGGCTAGCAAACCAGACTGTGGGATAGTACCACGTGAAAATCCCTAACGTAAGACACCGCCAGGCCCGCTCACAGAACAAAGGATTGACTAGAGCTACGTGAAAAGCCCTAAGCTAAGACACCATCAGGCCCGCTCACAGAAAGGACTGAACAGAGCTTGCTGGCTACAGACAATCCCCCTCCAGCGACAGGCAACCATAGCTGGAAGGGGGCAATCACAGCCCCAGAGAGGCATTATCTACCAAACTGCAAGCAGGATTCTCTGCTAACCAAGACTTCTTGGGGTTCTGGATGGTCAACATCCACCTGAGAAGGTGCGCCGGTTGTACACCCAGAAAACCGAGTGGCAGGGACTGGGGAGGTAAGTCGCAGCAACCGTGCTCGCCAAACACTTCATCACCTGAGCTGCTCAGACCTGGGAAGGGCACAAAATGCAGGCCCAACCGATTCTGTGCCTCTGAGGACTACCTGAGTGCCTGAACCTGAGCGGCTTAGACCTGGGAGGCGCATGCAGCTCAGGGCCAGCCTTGGACAGCTCCTGGAAGAGCAACCTAGAGCATGAGCAGTGTAGGCAGGGAGGGCACACATGCCAGGAGCTAGGGCAGACCCAGTGTAGCTGAGACACTGAGAGCACACGCCAGTGTTATTTATTTGCAGCATCCCTCCTTTCCCACAGCATGACTGAACAAGTCGGCCAAAAAAAGTGTCCACCTGCCTTGTGTCAGGGCAGAAACCAGACACTGAAGAGACCAGCAAATAGAAGAAGCTAAAACAGAGGGAACTGCCTTGGAAGTGACAGGTGCAATAGGTTAAAACTCTGTAGTTAGTACTGACTACATAGGAAGGGGCCTATAGATCTTGAAAAGTATAAGCTAGACCAATGAACTATCCAAAAATGAACTGACCCCACACTGCCCACAGCAACACCAGAGAAAGTCCTAGATATATTTTTACTATCATTTTTTTTTATTTTTTTTTTTAAATTTAAGTCCTCTATTACTCCTTTAATTTTCATTTTCATAACCTACTATTACTTTGCAAAAAAATACCCTATTTTTAAAAGCAAACTTCATATATGTATCTTTTTTAAAATTTTTGTGACTTTTTTTTTCTCCTTCCTTTAATATTGTATTTTTGAAAATCCAAACTCTACTCTAGATTTTTAATCTTTGCTTTTGGGTATTTGTTATCAATTTTGTACCTTTAAGAACCCAATCTTCAGTACCTATTTTTACTTGGGAGTGAGATTACTGGCTTGACTACTTTCTCCCCCTTTGTACTCTCCTTTTTCTCCACCAAGTCGCCTCTATCTCTTCCCTCCCCCTTCTCTTCTCTACCCAACTCTGTGAATCTTTCTGTGTGTTCCAGACAGTGGGGAATACTTAGGGAACTGATTACTGGCTAGATCTGTCTCTCTCCTTTTGATTACCCCCTTTATCCTCCTGGCCACCTCTATCTCCTTCCTCCCTCTTCTCTTCTCTGTATAACTCCGTGAACATCTCTGAGCAGTCCAGAATGTGGAGTGCACACAAGGAAGTGATTACTGGCTAGCTTGCTCTCTCCTTTTGATTCCACCTCATCTCATTTGGGTCACCTCTAACTCCCTCCTCCCTCTTCTCTTCTCCATGTAACTCTGTGAACCTCTCTGGGTGTCCCTCACTGTGGAGAAACTTTTCATCTTTAACCTAGATGTTTTATCAATGGTGCTGTATACATGGAGAAGCCTTGAGGCTACTGTAAAAATAAGACTAAAAACTACAAGCAGGAGGCTTAAGTCCAAATCCTGAGAACACCAGAGAACTCCTGACCCCAGGGAACATTAATTGACAGGAGCTCATCAAACGCCTCCATACCTACACTGAAACCAAGCACCACCCAAGGGCCAACAAGTTCCAGAGCAAGATATACCATGCAAATTCTCAAGCAACACAGGAACACAGCCCTGAACTTCAATATACAGGCTGTCCAAAGTCATTCCAAACCCAATGAAATCTCACAACTCATTACTGGACACTTCATTGCACTCCAGAGAGAAGAAATCCAGCTCCACCCACCAGAACTCTGACACAAGCTTCCCTAACCAGGAAACCTTGACAAGCCACCCATACAATCCCACACACAGTGAGGAAACTCCACAATAAAGAAAACTCCACAAACTGCCAAAATACAGAAAGGCCACCCCAAACACGGCAATATAAACAGGATGAAGAGACAGAGGAATACCCAGCAGGTAAAGGAACAGGATAAATGCTCACCAAACCAAACAAAAGAGGAAGAGAGAGAGAATCTACCTGATAAAGAATTCTGAATAGTGATTCAAAATCTTGAAATAAAAATGGAATCACAGATAGCCTGGAGACAAGGATTGAGAAGATGGAAGAAAGGTTTAACAAGGACCTAGAAGAAATAAAAAAGAGTCAGTATATAATGAATAATGCAATAAATGAGATTTAAAAAAAACACTTTGGAGGGAAGAAATAGTAGAATAACGGAGGCAGAAGATAAGATTAGTGAAGTAGAAGATAGAATGGTAGAAATAAATGAATCACAGAGGAAAACAGAAAAACGAATTAAAAGAAACAAGGACATTTTCAGAGACCACCAGGAAATATTAATCACTCCAACATTCAAATCATAGGAGTCCCAGAAGAAGACAAAAAGAAAGACCCTGAGAAAGCACTTGAGGAGATAATACTTGAAAACTTCCCTAAAATAGGGAAGGAAATAATCACCGAAGTCCAAGAAACTCAGAGAGTGCTAAACAGGATAAACCCAAGGCGAAAAACCCCAAGACACATATTAATCAAATTAACAAAATCAAACACAAAGAACAAATATTAAAAGCAGCAAGGGAAAAACAAGAAATAACACACAAAGGGATTCCCATAAGGATAACAGCTGATCTTTCAATAAAAACTCTTCAGGCCAGGAGGGAATGGCAGGACATACTTAAAGTGATGAAAGAAAATAACCTACACCCAGATTACAGTACCAGCAAGGATCTCATTCAAATATGAAGGAGAAATCAAAAGCTTTACAGCAAGCAAAAGTAGAGAGAATTCAGCACCACCAAACCAGCTCTCCAACAAATGCTAAAGGATCTTCTCTAGACAGGAAACACGAAAAGGGTATATAAACTCGAACTGAAAACAATAAAGTAAATGGCAAAAGGATCATGCTGCTGCTGCTGCTAAGTCACTTCAGTCGTGTCCAACTCTGTGCGACCCCATGGATGGCACCCACCAGGCTCTGCCGTTCCTGGGATTTTCCAAGCAAGAACAGTGGAGTGGGTTGCCATTTTTTCTACAATGCGTGAAAATGAAAAGTGAAAATGAAGTTGTTCAGTCATATCCGACTAGTAGCAACTCCATGGACTGCAACCTACCAAGCTCATTTTCTGAATGTTGAGCTTTAAGCCAACTTTTTCACTGTCCTCTTTCACTTTCATCAAGAGGATTTTGAGTTCCTCTTCACTTTCTGCCATATGCCTGGTGTCATCTGCATATCTCAGGTTATTGATATTTCTCCCAGCAATCTTGATTTCAGCTTGTGTTTCTTCCAGTTCAGCATTTCTGATGATATACTCTACATACAAGTTAAATAACCAGGTTAACAATATACAGCCTTGATGTACTCCTCTTTCTATCTGAAACCAGATTGTTGTTCCATGCCCAGTTCTAAGTGTTGCTTCCTGACCTGCATACAGATTTCTCAAGAGGCAGGTCAGGTGGTCCGGTATTCCCATCTCTTTCAGAATTTTCCACAGTTTATTGTGATTCATGCAGTCAAAGGCTTTGGCATAGTGAACAAAGCAGAAAGAGATGTTATTCTGGAACTCTCTTACTTTTTCCCATGATCCAGCAGATGTTGGCAATTTGATCTCTGGTTCCTCTGCCATTTCTAAAACCAGCTTGAACATCTGGGAGTTCATGGTTCACATATTGCTGAAGCCTGGCTTGGAGAATTTTGAACATTACTTTACTAGCATGTTTGAGCGTTCATTGGCATTGCCTTTCTTTGGAATTGGAACGAAAACTGACATTTTCCAGTTCTGTGGCCACTGCTGAGTTTTCCAAATTTGCTGGCACATTGAGTGCAGCACTTTCTTTTGAAAGTGAGTACAGCATCATCTTTCAGGATTTGAAATAGCTCCACTGGAATGCCATCACCTCCACTAGCTTTGTTTGTAGTGATACTTTCTAAGGCCCACTTGACTTCACATTCCAGGATGTCTGGCTCTAGGTGAGTGATCACACCATTGTGATTATCTGGGTTGTGAAGATCTTTTTTGTAAAGATTTTCTGTGTATTCTTGTCAACTCTTAATATCTTCTGCTTCTCTTAGGTCCATACCATTTCTGTTCTTTATCGAGCCCATCTTTGCAGGAAAATGTTCCCTTGGTATCTCTAATTTTCTCGAAGAGATCTCTAGTCTTTCCCTTTCTGTTCTTTTCCTCTATTTCTTTGCATTGATCGCTGAAGAAGGTTTTCTTTTGTCTTGCTATTCTTTGGAATGCTCTATTTAGATGCTTATATCTTTCCTGTTCTCCTTTGTTTTTTGCCTCTTTTCTTTTCACAGCTATTTGTAAGGCCTCCCCAGACAGCCATTTTGCTGTGTTGGATTTCTTTCCATGGGGATGGTCTTGATCCCTGTCTCCTGTACAATGTCACGAACCTCATTCCCTAGTTCATCAGGCACTCTATCTATCAGATCTAGTCCCTTAAAACTATTTCTCACTTCCACTGTATAATCATAAGGGATTTGATTTAGGTCACACCTGAATGGTCTAGCAGTTTTCCCTACTTATTTCAATTTGAGTCTAAATTTGGTAATAAGGACTTCATGATCTGAGCCACAGTCAGCTCCTGGTCTTGTTTTTGTTGACTGTATAGAACTTCTCCATCTTTGGCTACAAAGAATATAATCAGTCTGATTTCGGTGTTGACCATCTGGTGATGTCCATGTGTAGAATCTTCTCTTGTGTTGTTGGAAGTGGGTGTTTGCTATGACCAGTGCATTTCTTGGCAAACTCTATTAGTCTTTGCCCTGCTTCATTCCATATTCCAAGGCTGAATGTGCCTGTTACTCCAGGTGTTTCTTGACTTCCTACTTTTGCATTCCAGTCCCCTATAATGAAAAGGACATCTTTTTTGGATGTTAGTTCTAAAAGATCTTGTAGGTCTTCATAGAACTGTTCAACTTCTGCTTCTTCAGCGTTACTGGTTGGGGCATAGACTTGGGTTACTGTGATATTGAATGGTTTGTCTTGGAGACAAACAGAGTTCATTCTGTTGTTTTGAGATTGCATCCAAGTACTGCATTTCAGACTCTTTTGTTGACCATGATTGCTACTCCATTTCTTCTCAGGGATTCCTGCCTGCAGTTGTAGATATAATGGTCATCTGAGTTAAATTCACCCATTCCAGTCCATTTTAATTTGCTGATTCCTAAAATGTCAACGTTCACTCTTGCCACCTCTTGTTTGATCACTTCCAATTTGCCTTGATTCATGGACCTGACATTCCAGGTTCCTATGAAATATTGCTCTTTACAGCATCAGACCTTGCTTCTATCACCAGTCACATCCACAACTGTGTATTGTTTTTGCTTTGGCTCCATCCCTTCATTCTTTCTGGAGTTATTTCTCCACTGATCTCCAGTAGTGTGTTGGGCACCTACTGACCTGGGGAGTTCCTCTTTCAGTATCCTATCATTTTGCCTTTTTGCACTGTTCATGGGGTTCTCAAGGCAAGAATACTGAAGTTGTTTGCCATTCCCTTCTCCAGTGAACCACATTCTGTCAGACCTCTTCACCATGACCCGCCCATCCTGGGTTGCCCTGTGGGCACGGCTTAGTTTCATTGAGCTAGACAAAGCTATAGTCCTAATGTGATTAGATTGACCAGTTTTCTGTGAGTATGGTTTCAGTGTGTCTGCCCTCTGAAGCCCTCTTTCAACAACTATCATCTTGGGTTTCTCCTACCTTGGACGTGGGTGTCTCTTCACGGCTGCTCCAGCAAAGCACAGCCACTGCTCCTTACCTTGGATGAAGGGTATCTCCTCACCACCGCCCTTCTTGACCTTCAATGTGGGATAGCTCCTCTAGGCCCTCCTGTACTCTCACACCCTTAAATGACACAATAGACCAGTTAGACCTAATTGATATCTATAGGACATTTCACCCCAAAACAATGGATTTCACCTTTTTCTCAAGTACTCTCGGAACCTTCTCCAGGATAGATCACATCCTGGGCCATAAATCTAGCCTTGGTAAATTAAAAAAATTGAAATCATTCCAAGCATCTTTTCTGACCACAATGCAATAAGATTAGATCTCAATTACAGGAGAAAACCTATTAAATATTGCAACATATGGAGGCTGAACAACACACTTCTGAATAACCAACAAATCACAGAAGAAATCAAAATATGCATAGAAACGAATGAAAATGAAACCACAACAACCCAAAACCGGTGGGACACTGTAAAACTACTTCTAAGGGGAAGGTTCATGACAATACAGGCATATCTCAAAAAATAAGAAAAAAGTGAAAGAAATAACCTAACTCTACACTTAAAGCAACTAGAAAAGGAAGTAATGAAGAACACCAGGGTTAGTAGAAGGAAAGAAATTTTAAAAATTAGGGCAGAAATTAATGCAAAAGAAACAAAAGTGACCATAGCAAAAATCAGCAAACCCAAAAGCTGGTTCTTTGAAAGGATAAATAAAATTGACAAATGATTAGTCAGACTCATCAAGAAACAAAGGGAGAAAAGTCAAATTGATAAAACTAGAAATGAAAATGGAGAGATCACAACAGACAACACAGAAATACCAAGGATCATAAGAGACTACTATCTGCAATTATATGGCAATAAAATGGACAACTTGGAAGAAATGGACAAATTCTTAGAAAAGTACAACTTTCCAAAACTGAACCAGGAAGAAATAGAAAATCTTAACAGACCCATCACAAGCACAGAAATTGAAACTGTAATCAGAAATATTCCAGCAAACAAAAGCCCAGGTCCAGACAGCTTCACAGCTGAATTCTACCAAAAATTTAGAGAAGAGCTAACACCTATACTACTAAAAATCTTTCAGAAAATTGCAAAGGAAGGTAAACTTCCAAACTCATTCTAAGAGGCCACTATCACCCTAATACCAAAACCTGACAAAGATACCATGAAAAAGGAAAACTACAGGCCAATATCACTGATGAACATAGATGCAAAATTCCTTAACATGCTTCTATCAGTCAGAATCCAACAACACATTGAAAAGATCATACACCATAACCAAGTGGGCTTTATCCCAGGGATGCAAGGATTCTTCAGTGTCCACAAATCAATGTAATTCACCACATTAACAAATTGAAAAATAAAAGCCATATGATTATCTCAATAGATACAGAGAAAACCTTTGACAAAATTCAACATCCATTTATGATAAAAACTCTCCAGAAAGTGGAAATAGAAGGAACATACCTCAACATAATAAAAGCTATATATAACAAATGCACAGAAAACATTATCCACAGCAAACACAGCAAATGGTGAAAAATTGAAAGAATTTCCCCTAAAGTCAGGAACAAGACCATGGTGCCCACTCTCACCACTACTATTCAACATAGTTTTGGAAGTTTTGGCCACAGCAATCAAAGCAGAAAGAGAAATAAAAGGAATCCAAGTTGGAAAAGAAGAAGGAAAACTCTCACTGTTTGCAGATGACATGATCCTCTACATAGAAAACCCTAAAGACTCCAGCAGAAAATTACTAGAGCTAATTAATGAATATAGTAAAGTTACAGGATATAAAATCCACACACAGAAATCCCTTGCATTCCTATACACTAATAATGAGAAAGAAGAAAGAGAAGTTAATGAAAAAATTCCATTCACCATTGCAATGAAAAGAATAAAATACTTAGGAATATATCTACCTAAAGAAATTAAAGACCTTTATATAGAAAACTATAAAACACTGGTGAAAGAAATCAAAGAGGACACTAATAGATGGAGAAATGTACCATGTTCATGGATCGGAAGAATCAATATAGTGAAAATGAGTATACTACCCAAAGCAATCTACAGATTCAATGCAATCCCTATCAAACTACCAATGGTATTTTTCACAGAGGTAGAACAAATAATTTCACTATTTGTATGGAAATACAAAAACCTCGAATAGCCAAAGCAATCTTGAGAAAGAAGAATGGAACTGGAGAAATCAACCTGCCTGACTTCATGCTCTACAACAAAGCCATAGTCATCAAGACAGTATGGTACTGGCACAAAGATAGAAATATAGATCAATGGAACAAAATAGAAAGCCCAGAGATAAACCCATGCACCTATGGACACCTTATATTTAACAAAAGAGGCAAGATTATACAGTGGAGAAAAGACTACCTCTTTAACAAGCGGTGCTGGGAAAACTAGTCAACCACTTGTAAAAGAATGAAACTAGAACACTTTCTAACACCATACACAAAAATAAACTCAAAATTGATTAAAGATCTAAACATAAGACCAGAAACTATAAAACTCCTAGAGGAGAACATAGGCAAAACACTCTCCGACATAAATCACAGCAGGATCCTCTATGACCCACCTCCCAGAATAATGGAAACAAAAGCAAGAATAAACAAATGGGACCTAATTAAAATTAAATGCTTCTGCACAACAAAGGAAACTATAAGCAAGGTGAAAAGACAGCCTTCTGAATGGGAGAAAATAATAGCAAATGAAGCAACTGACAAACAACTAATCTCAAAAACATACAAGCAACTCCTGCAGCTCAATTCCAAAAAAATAAACAACCCAATCAAAAAATGGGCCTAAGAACTGAACAGACATTTCTCCAAAGAAGACATACAGATGGCTAACAAACACATGATAAGATGTTCAACATAACTCATTATCAGAGAAATGCAAATCAAAACCACAATGAGGTACCATTTCAAGCCAGTCACAATGGCTGTGATGCAAAAGTCTACAAGCAATAAATGCTAAAGAGGGTGTGGAGAAAAGGGAACCCTCCTACACTGTTGGTGGGAATGCAAACTAGTACAGCTACTATGGAGAACAGTGTGGAGATTCCTTAAAAAACTGGAAATAGAACTGCTTTATGACCCAGCAATCCCACTCCTTGGCATACACACCAAGGAAACCAGAATTGAAAGAGACACGTGTACCCCAATGTTCATCGCAGCACTGTTTATAATAGCCAGGACATGGAAGCAACCTAGATGTCCATCAGCAGATGAATGGATAAGAAAGCCGTGGTACATATACACAATGGAATATTACTCAGACATTAAAAAGAATATATTTGAATCAGTTCTAATGATGTGGATGAAACTGGAGCCGATTATACAGAGTGAAGTAAGCCAGAAAGAAAAACACCAATACAGTATACTAACACATATATACTGAATTTAGAAAGATGGTAATGATAACCCTGTATGTGAGACAGCAAAAGAGACACAGATATATAGAACAGTCTTTTGGACTCTGTGCGAGAGGGAGAAGGTGGGATGATTTGGGAGAATGACTTTGAAACATGTGTAATATCATATAAGAAACAAATCGCCAGTCCAGGTTCGATGCATGATACTGGATGCTTGGGGCTGGAGCAATGAGATGACCCAGAGGGATGGTACGGGGAGGGAGGTGGAAGGGGGGTTCAGGATGGGGAACACATGTACACCCATGACAGATTCATGTTGATGTATGACAAAACCAATACAACACTGTGTAGTGAAAGAAAAAAAAAAGTTTATGAGCACAGTACGTGAAAGAGGAAAAAAAAAAGTTCATTAAAGACATGAAATTAGTGCAGCTTAAATATTACTGAGAAAATAAAAATAAAATACTTCACCTGCATCTAATTACCAAAAGTTAAAATGTCTTGTCAATACCATGTACTGGACATAACATTCCCTTTGATAGCCAAACAAAGGACTCATAGGTAAAGTACCTATTTTGTGTTTGTGTGTGTGTGTGTGAATGTGCTAAGTCACTTCAGTCATGTATGACTCATTGTGACCCTATGGACCATAACCCACCAGGCTCCTCTGTCAATTGGGATTCTCCAGGCATGAATACTGGAGTGGGTTGCCATGGTCTCCTCCAGGGGATCCTCCCAATTCAGGAATCTTCCACATTGGTAGGTGGGTTCTTTACCAATAGTGCCACCTGGGAAGCTCAATATTACCTACCTATACTTTAAAAAAACCAATACTATAATATCAAACTATTATAATATCTCACAGTTAGAATATGAAAGAAAGAATCAAGGAAAGTATTTCTAATGTGATTGCATAATTTCATACATAAATGCTTGGACAGTCATCATCATGTCAGTCAGGCATTTGCATCTGTATCACTGTGAAATGGACAACATTGAATCCACACCAATCCTGCTATATTTGCTGAATAATTTAATTACCATGGGTATTTTTGTCATTAGTGATATGTTTCTTTAAAGTAGTGACTTTTGTGCATACCTATACCTTCCCACACATACACACAAAAATAGATATCTCTACAGCTTACACAATGATCCTAATCACTAAAAATTCAGCATAGGTTAAACTAAATAAAATTTTCTCTGGATTCACATGGAAACTAAAATATGTGATAGCCCAGATAATTACACACAAATTTGAGTTGTTTTCTCTTATTTCTATGAATGTTCAGTTATGCTTTCAAAATTTGTTTGAGGAACAAAATGAATTTTCTCATGGGGGACTGTCAAATCCAGGGTTGTTTTTCAGCCTCTCAGTCATGTCTCACCCTTTGCAACCCCAGGGACTGCAGCACTCCAGGCTTCCCTATCCTTCACCATCTCCCAAAGCTTGCTCAACCTCATGTCCATTGAATTGGTGATGCCATCCAAACTTCTAGTCCTCTGTCATCCCTTTTTCTCTTCCATTTTTCCCAGAATCAAGGTCTTTTCCAATAAGTCAGCTCTTTGCATTAGATGGCCAAAGTACTAGAGCTTCAGCTTTGGCATCAGTCATCTCATATTCCTGAACCCCACCACCTGAACACCAGTAGCACTTTCCAATAATTAGGACAATCAAAAATTTCATCACAAATTTCAAATGTCCCTCACAATATAGTACAAAAGTCTATGAGAAGTTCTGACTACAGCAAAAGGGACTATTTTAGTGATATATATTTGTGCAACTCACAGGGCAGGTAGTTAATTTATGCTAAATTTTAAGGTTTCATCCTCTAAGACCAAACAATTCCTCTCACAAGTGTACACTCCAGAGAAAGCCTATCCTAGTGCATGGGGAAGAATGTATGTGAGTGATTACTGCAGCACAGAGAAAAGCTGAAACTATCTAAATGTCTATAAACTGGAGAAGGATTAAATAAATTGTGACATGTTCTTGCAATGGACTATCCAATATACATATAAATGATAGAACTGCAGATATGAATTCATTAATTTCAAAAACATAGTATTAATAAAAAGTTGTAGAGGGTGTTTTACAGAATGATGTCAATTACATGCATTAAAAATATGAAAGCAACAGATTGCATTGTTAACTACAAATATATACTTAACAAACAAACAGTAATTCATACTAGTATTTAGAGAGGTTTCTCTACCAGAAATGGATGGAGCAGAGTTTACAATGTTACATTCCTTAGGAAAAAATTCAAAGTGGATGTTTGTTTTTAACCTACTATTTTATCAGAGTGTGTCTTATGTTATTCTCCATATTTATATACATTTTTAAAAATCACATTCTTTTCATTTAACAGCCAATGTTTCTTTCAAGGCAAAGGGTTTTTATTGGTGACAGAAAAGGTTTTTATTTTCATAAATTTTTACAGTATACTTTACATGATTTCTTACAAAGAAAATTTTCCCACATGTCTCTTTGGATGACCTCATTTCCTTCCTGTTTTATATGAAATCCATGCTATTTGATGGGATAAAAATATGTTTCATTCATACATTTCTCTCTCTCTCTCTTTTTTTTTTTCAGCTTCTAGCATAAATTTTAGGCTTCCCAGGTGGCTCAGTGAGTGAAGAATCTATCTGCAATGGAGGAGATGTGGATTTGATACCTGGGTCAAGAAGATCCCCTGGAGGAGAGCATGGCAACCCACTCCAGTATTCTAGCCTGGAGAATCCCATGGACAAATGAATCTGGTGGGCTAGAGTCCATAGGGTCCCAAACAGTCAGAGCTGTGCTAAGCACAGCACACACATAATTTCTAGCTTCCATGTCATATATGAGAAAAAAATTGAAATTAAAGGATGGATTTTGTATAAAAATAAACAAATGCTATAGAAGAAATTACTTCACCTGTGCCAGGGACTGTATTTAAGAAAATATTTATCCTGCAAAAACAAAATTCTGCTAGAATAGATGTGTTTTCTATAATCTCACAAGATTTAAAAAAAAACAAAAAGTATTTCCTAGGTTATTTATAACTTACTCATATTTTCTTCTTTTTTTTGTTTTAATCACAAAGCTTCCCTGCAAGGAATTAAACATAAGGGTAGTATTTAAAGCTCTGTACAGCTACTGAAAAATTTTATTTCATTTTTGAGCTTTGCATAATGGCATACTAGCAGAGATCTCACAATAACATCATGAAAACCATGAGGCAGTTACTTTTCAAACACAAACCTCTGTGTAGAGTGGGGCAACTGGAGTAAGAAATAGCATATGAGAATGACTCAGCATCAAGAGGAGGAAAAAATATTCCATTCATGTTATCTTACTTATGATTGTGGGTTGGTTAAGTCAATTTCAATTTAAATTATTTGTATTGGCTTTCTTTCTACAAACACTGAAGCTATAACCAGCTAGACATTTACAATACTTTGAAGGGGACAAAACTAGTTACTAAAGTGAAATTCTGGAACTCAAATTATGCAATTCTCTTCAGAACCGCCTCATGCAAAAGAATGCCAAAATAATCCCCATTGTTGCTTAGGTATGCTATTTATTAAAAATATTCAATAAATTTTGTTGAATAAATAGATTAATTGGATTTGTCACAGTAGGGCATCATGCTTCATTTAGCCCAAGAATCGGCTATCATCAGTAGCATCAGATGTTGCTTTATAGTTGCAGGACTATCTATCATAATGACAATTCAGAGATTAGCTTTATCTATGAAAAATACCCATTTCTATTAAATCTCATTATGCATTGTCCTCACTGATTTACCTAAAATTTCATTAAGGTATTTTCACATGGATCCTGTTCCAGTGTATAATAAAATCTCTTTATTAACCCTAAATTTATTACTTTAAAAATGTTAGAGAAAGATTCTCTGACTAGAGTAGTCCATGAAACTGTCATTTATATTTTCTTTCCGTGTACCAGTTTTAAACTTAAAGCCTTATCCATAATTTTCAGTCTTAAGTCAATCACTGATTTCTTCATTTGGTTGATCAATCAGGCAATGAATGTTTATTTAGCACCACTGTATGTAACGCACCATCATAGGTGCTGGGAATAAATCAGTGACAAAACGCACATCAGACTCTGCCCCCATGAGGCTATACTGAACGGGAGAATAAACTGCAGAAAAAAAAAAAAATGACCTGCTATCTATCTATATAAAAATCTATCTATGTATACCTAATTATGCCAGACCGTGTGAAGTGCTGAGGAGAAACTAAAGCAGAAGTGCCCAACAGGAAATGTTGCATGGGGGGAGTGGGATGAGGGTGATCACAGGTAAGTTACAGCTTTACACAAAATGACCAGGGAAGGCATTATGGAGTATGTGAATATTGGAGGGAAGGTGGGGAAAAAAGGAGAAGGTAAACCTATGAGAAGAGCTTTCCAGGTAGCAGAGTTAGCAAATGCAAAGATGTGCTGTGCCTGGTAACTTCAAAGACCAGAGATAATGCCAGACTGGAGACCTCAGGGATTTGTCGGAACCTCTAAAGTCACTATTACTTTCTATGATCTTCATTTTAGCTCCCTTCACCATGACTTTTGTTAAGTTATAAAAACCAGCACTGCAAGGATTCATTCTGCTTTCTTATATAAACAGTACAGGAAATTTAGGACAATTTGTTTTGATCCTTGAAGTTTAATCTTCTTTTACCATCCACATTTCCCACTTCCTTCCTCCCACAATTTTAGAGCATACATTTTTCTTAAAGTTTGCATGATTTGAAATATTTCTGACCTCTTCAAGTTTTACTGTCAATGTTAAAGCAGATTATATCCACATACAAAAAGACAAATGAACATTACTAAAGGAAAATTAGGGTATCTGAATTCCACTTGTTGTATGAATTTCACTTGGTCACATTATACTCAGACTAAATAAAATGTTTAAATAAATGGATAAAAGTAAGAACTGAATCAATCAGTACATCAGACAGTTAATTTTTAAAATACGCAACTTGACTATGGTGCAGATAATCCCTAATCTATATGCAATTATTTTTCAGAGAGGACTCATCTAATCAGAATATATCCCTTGGTTATAGAAGCTCTTGTGCTGTATTAGACATAAAAAACTAAGGAAACTCAAAACCTAATTCAGAAGTCCCACCTAGACAGTATTATTTGTAAGATTTCGTGCTCAGCCAATTAATTATAAAACAGGGGTGAAAGCACTATGTCTCTATTTTAGCCCATTCATTGTTGTTGTTCAGTCGCCCAGTCGTGTCCAATTCTTTGTGACCCATGGACTACAGCACACCAGGCTTTCCTGTCTTTCACCATCTCCCAAAGTTTGCCCAAGTTCATGCTCATTGCATCAGTGATGCCATTCAGCCATCTCCCCTCTTCTCTGCCTTCAGTCTTTCCAGCAACAGGGACTTTTCCAATTAGTCAGCTGTTCACATCAGATGACTAAAATACCAGAGCTTCAGCATCAGTCCTTCCAACATGTATTCAAGGCTGATTTCCCTGAAGACTGACTAGTTTGATATTCTTGCTGTCCAAGGGCCTTTCAGGAGTCTTCTCCAGCACCCCAGTTTGAAGGAATCAATTCTTTAGTGCTCTGCCTAATGTACAGTCCAGCTCTCACAATCATATGTGGCCACAGGGAAGAGCATAGCCTTGACAATACAGAACTTTATCAGCAGAGTAATGTCTCTGCTTTTTAGCACATTGTCTAGGTTTGTCATAGCTTTCTTACCAAGAAGCAGTTGACTTCTGATTTCATGGCTTCAGTCATCACCCACAGTGATTTTAGAGCCCAAGAAGAAGAAATCTGTCACTACTTCTACCTTTCCCCCTTCTATTTGCCATGAAGCAAAGGGGCCAGATATCATGATCTTAGCATTTTTTTTCTTTGTTTTTAATATTTATATTTAAGCTGGTTCTTCCTTCACCCTCATCAAGAAACTCTTTAATTCCTCATTTTCTGCCATTAGAGTGCTTTCATGACATGTCTGAGGTTATTGATGTTTCTCCCTAAATTGAATCCATTCATACAGGTTTCTCAGGGGACAGGTAAAATGTTCTGGCATTCCCATTTCTTTAAGAGCTTTCCACAGTTTGTTATGATCCACACATTCAAAGCTTTAGTGTAGTCAACGAAACAGAGGTAGATGTTTTTCTGGAATTCCCTTGTGATCCAGCGAATGTTGGCAGTTTGATCTCTGATTCCCCTTCCTTTTCTAAATCCAGCTTGGACATCTGGGATTTCTTGGTTTATATAATGCTAAAGTCTAGCATGCAAGATTTTAAGCATGCCCTTAAAATCTAGCATGAGAGATGAGTGCAATTGTTTAATGGTCAGCGCATTCTTTACTACTACTCTTCTTAGGAATTGGGATGAGGATTGACCTTTTCCAGGCCTGTGGCCACTGCTGGATCTTCCAGTGCTGCCATATTGAATTCACCACTTTGATGGCAACATCCTTTAGGGTTCTGAATATACTTCTACTGGAATTCCATCGCATCCACTAGCTTTATTAGCAGCAGTGCTTCCTAAGGCCCACTTGACTTCACAGTCCAGAATGTCTGTCTCTAGGTGACTGACCACACCATGGTAGAAATATGGTTCATCAAGACCTTTTTTTGTACAGTTCTTCTGTGTATTCTTTCCCTCTCTTCTTCACCTCTTCAGCATCTACTAGGTCCATTCATATATTGTTTCAAAGCTGTTTTAAATAACTGCATAAATGAAATATGTTCTATCTCACACTATTAGCTACTTTTCATTTTTTCAGTTTTTCACTTTCAATTGCTTTTCTGACTACATTAACATTATATTCATACTTGCATAAAATCTTTCTGATTAGTTCCTGAAAAGAGTCCTGTTAATTTTTTACTTTATTTATATTTTATTACATAAAATATAATAATATGTTTAATTGTACAGTTCAATACACTTCACCAAATGTGGTGGTAATCACTGTCACATAATGAAATATTTCATCACCCAAAATGATCTTTAAGTCCCTTCCCAGTCAATCATCATCCAATACTAGCCCCAGGTAATTGCTGCTTTGCTTTCTTTCCCTACAGATTAAATTTGTCTTTTCTAGAGCTCCACATAAATGAAATGATACATTTTGTGCTCTTTGTGTCTGGATCCTTGAACATGTTTTTAGATGGATCCTGTGCTTGTTTGCTGCTGTTGCTGCTGCTAAGTCACTTCAGTTGTGTCCGACTCTGTGTGACCCCATAGACAGAAGCCCACCAGGCTCCCCCGTCCCTGGGATTCTCCAGGCAAGAACACTGGAGTGGGTTGCCATTTCCTTCTCCAATGCATGAAAGTAAAAGGTGAAAGTGAAGTCACTCAGTTGTGTCCGACTCTTGGTGACCCCATGGACTGCAGCCTACTAGGCTCCTCCGTCCATGGGATTTTCCAGGCAAGATTAGCTAGTAGTTTCTATTTCCAAGTGATGTGTCATTGCATATCACAATTTGTTTATTTATTCATCCATTGATGCACATTGTTAGGATTGTTTTCAATTTGGAGTTATCATGAATAAAGCTTCTTTAAATAATCATATGCAAACATTTACGTGAACATATTTTCCTTTATCTTCCACTTAACAGTATAATTGTTTTATTTTGTGAATCAAATGCTTAAAATTAAAAAAAATTAACTTTTTTCAAAATATCTGAAACATTTTAAATTTTAACCAGCAATTCATAAATTTTAGTTGTTGTATATTCTCACTAACATATGTCATTTGTGTGTGTGTTGCGTATTAATTTTGTCATTCTAATGAGTATGTAGGAATAGCTCTCTATGGATTTATATTTCCTTCAAGCTAATGTTTTTGGGTTTCTTTTCATGTGTTTTTGGTATTTGTATATTTTTATATTGGATATGTATTTTTAATTCTTTTACTCATTTTAAAAATTGAGCCTGTATAGTTATTTGGGAGTTAAAAAATTTTAATATGATTTCTGGGTATTAGTTATGTGCCATATATATGTGGCACATATTTTTTCCCAGTCTGTGATTTGCTTTTTTATTTCATAATAGTGTTTTTCAACTTTAGTAAAGATTAGTTTATTATATTTGTTTTTTATGATTAGTTCTATCTGGGCTCTATAGAAGAAATATCTGCTCTCCACAGGGTCATAAACATTTTCTTCTCCTTTAAAAAAAAATGTATTGAAATACAGATGCTTTACAATGTTGTGTTAGTTTGTCCAGTAAACATTTTCCTATTTTTTTCTTTTCCCCTGCAAGACTTATAATATTAATTTTTACATTTAGATGCATTATCTGAGTTAATTTTTCTTTTATGCTGCCAGATAAAGTTTGAGATTCTTATTTTTCACACACACACATAAAGATATAGATGTAGATAAATACATAGATACAGCAAGATGATTCCAGAAAAACTTCTACTTCTGCTTCATGAATTATGCTAAAGCCTTTCACTCTGTAGATCACAACAAACTTTGAAAAATTCTTAAAGAGATGGGAATACCAGACCACCTTGCCTGCCTCCTGAGAAACCTGTATGCATGTCAAGAAGCAACAGTTAGAACCAGATATGGAAAAATGGACTGGTCCCAAATTGTGAAAGGAGTACATCAAGGCTGTATACTGTCACCCTGCTTATTAAACTTATAGTCAGAATACATCATGTGAAATGCCAGGCTGGAGGAAGCACAGCTGAAATCAAGATTCCTGGGAGAAATATCAATAACCTCAGATTTGCAGATGACACTACCATTATGGCAGAAAGCAAAGAGGAACAAAATAGCTTCTTGGTGATGCTAAAAGAGGAGAGTGGAAAAAGCTGTTTTAAAATTCAACATTAAAAAAACTAAGACCATGGCATCTTGTCCCATCATTTCATGGCAAAATGATGGAGAAACAATGGAAATAGATTTTATTTTCTTAGGCTCCAAAATCACTGCAGATGGTGACTGCAGCCACAAAATTAAAAGATATTTGCTCCTTGGAAGAAAAGCTATGACCAACCTAGACAGCATATTAAAAAGCAGAGACATTACTTTGCCAACAAAAGTCTGTCTAGCT